>NC_073408.1:5103840-5376340 GCF_028641065.1 Leucoraja erinaceus | reverse complement strand
GAAATGATTGGTGAGTTTTTATTAAACAACATTTTGTATCACAAATCCTTCAAAGTTATTAGAGCAACTAACACTGACAATGGTAACACTGTTTCTAAAGCACTTAAGCCTGCAGATACTTACAAGGAAGATTACGTGTAAATATGTGGAAATTATCCAGGTAATTGAAACTGATCGAACGCACAGTGTGGAAACAGACCCTTCGGCCCAACCTGCCCATGCCAACCAACATGCCCCATCTACACTATTCCCACCTTGCCCGTGCTTGGCCCATAACTCTCTAAGCTCTCCAAACCTAAATCTGTAGAATTCTTTGCCATCGACAGCCATGAAGGACAAGTCAGTGGATACCTTTAAGACAGAGATAGATAGTTTCTTGATTAGTGCAGGTGTCAGAGGTTATGGGGAGAAGGCAGGAGAATGGGGTTAGGAGGGAGAGATAGATCAGCCATGATTGAATGGCAAAGTAGACGTGATGAGCCGAATACTCCTATTCCTTATGACCATAAATGTTATGATAGTACTTGCCTCAACAACTTCCTCCGGCTTTCCATAGATGCTGCTGCACTATTTCCTTCGCTCCATAGATGCTGCTTCACCCGCTGAGTTTCTCCAGCATTTCTCCATATCGCCACCACTCCAGTGTTTTGTGGGGTTTTTTATGCTCAATTAGGTCTATCTAGGTTGGGACACCATGCTAGCATTTTTGACTTGGGCTGAAGGGCCAGGTTCCGTGCAGTTTGTTTCTACAACTGCCGGTTCACTTCAAGTCAACAGCCTGGGCTTTATGAGCTGAGAAGAGCTGGACTCCGAATTATCCCAATGGCATTAAAGCTCCATCAAACAGGTCTTGCTTCATAGAGAAAGACCTGCTCTCTGCAACTGGGCAGAAAGGTGATCAGACTGCTTTTGAGAGAAATTCTAATTCTAAATGGCAGCAGGTCTTAATAGCTAAAGGAGAGAGGTTGGGGACAGATGCAAATTTTATCTCCAAGCACATTAGCGCTAATAGCTACTCATTAGATGCCAATTTTTAATCCGAGCCTGCATTTTCAGGCATTTTAAATCCTTCAGGATGTCCCAGAAAACACCACAGGTGATAATCATTTTGTAATTCCAGTCATTACTGCATCAGAGGCCAAAATAGCAATTGATTTACACAGCCAGATCCTGCAGCAAATGGGATGAATGACCAAACGCTGGTGGTTCATCCAAGAGCTAAATACTCATTATTGGTATTGGTGTATTATTGTCCCGTGTATCGAGACTCTGTGAAGAACCTTTGTTTTGTGAAGAACGAGGTACCTTTAATATAAGGCGTGAAATAGATGGAATGGAAATCCTTCCATGGCTGCATGTGTTATAGACAATAGACAATAGGTGCAGGAGTAGGCCATTTGGCCCTTCGAGCCAGCACCGCCATTCAATGTGATCATGGCTGATCATCCTCAATCAATACCCCGTTCCTGCCTTCTCCTCATATCCCCTGACTCCGCTATCTTTACATGTACAATGTAGCAACCTATTGCATTTTCCTCTGCTTTGTCAAGTTATTTTTGTCCGACTTCAATGGAACCAAAATCCAGAATATAATTCAACGAGTTTACACATTTAACCTTGGCGGATGAATGCGACATTCTTCCTGCAAACACACAACATACAACAGTACCGCACAGAATGTTGGCTCATAAAGTCCATGCCGAATATCACGCCAAGCCAAACTGATTTCATCAGCCTGTGCACGACCAATATCCCTCGATTCCCCACACTTCCACGTGCCTATCTAAAAGCTTTATTAAATGCCACTATCGTAGCTGGCAATGTGTTCCAGGCCCCTGCTGCTCTCCAAGATAGACAAAATGTTGGAGAAACTCAGTGGGTGCGGCAGCATCTATGGAGCAAAGGACATAGGCAACGTTTCGGGCCGAAACCCTTCTTCAGACTCTATTCTGTCCCACTACTCTCTGTTGTTGTCAAGGAAAGAGTGTTCACGTCACGGCCCTGTTTCCACCACCACACACAGGAAGCAACAATAAAGACACCATTGTATGCAGATGCCGAGAAGTGTGTTCAACTCTGGCTAATCTTGTGTGTGGGCTCGATAAGAAGAAGACTGCTCTTTGTGTTAAAAAAATTAGCCCCGTACATCTCCATTAAACTTCCCCCCTCTCACCTTAAAGCTACTCTCCACTGTTGGACCTTTCCAAGAAGGTTGTGACTCTCTACCCTATCTACGCCTTTCATAATTTTATATCCTTCTATCGTCTCCCCTCAACCTCTGATGTCCCTGAGAAACATTTCTTCATGCAGACACAATCCAAAATATGTAGAAGTATGTAGAAAGGAACTGCAGATGTTGCGTTTATCTTCTCAGTCCTGGGACACCTTGAGATACCCCTTGCCTTGTTCTGTTGAACCTTGCAGGAAACGAGTGGGTGCATAGATCCCAGAACCATGGAGAGAATGCATCGTTACTGAGGGACTCATGAGATACCTGGAATGCTGGGCTTGTATTCACTGGAATTTAGAAGGATGAGAGGGAATCTTCTAGATACATATAAAATTCTTAAGGGATTGGACAGGCTAGATGCAGGAAAATTGTTCCCAATGTTGGGGGGGAGTCCAGAACCAGGGGTCACGGTTTAAGAATAAGGAGTCTGAAGAAGGGTTTTGGCCCGAAACGTTGCCTATTTCCTTCGCTCCATAGATGCTGCTGCACCCGCTGAGTTTCTCCAGCACTTCTGTCTACCTTCGATTTTCCAGCATCTGCAGTTCCTTCTTTCCAGCATCTGCAGTTCACACCAAGCCAATTAACCTACAAACCTGTACGTCTTTGGAGAGTGGGAGGAAACGGAAGATCTCAGAGAAAGCCCGGGGCAGGTCACGGGGAAAATGTACAAACTCCTTACAGACAGTATCCGTAGTCGGAATCAAACCCGGGTCTGCGGCGTTGCAAGCGCTGTAAGGCGGCAACTCTATTACTGCGCCACCGTGACTGCCCAAGTGTGTGATGGGACAGAGTGTGTACTTTTCTAGGGGTGGCTGCAAGGGTGATTTGTGGGGGGGGGGGGGGGGGGGGGGGGGGGTATATACACACAGTGTCGGTAACGTGTTCCGTGCGTGTTGCATTTTGTAATGGGTGCGAGCTTGTTTGGCCATGACCCATCCATTCATGTTCCTGCAATCTCTGACTGCTAGTTTTGGGAAAGAGGAATGAGGTACAATGGTGCTCGAAGTCCCGGAGCAATGGAACTGCAGACTGCCAGACAGTTCTGGTTATACACTCTGCTCCAATGCACAGGGCTAGGTATTATTTATGTTGGAGCTTAGGATGAAAAAATGCAGCAGGACCTGAATGAAACGCAGGTCCTTGGGGGAAAGTAAATAGAAACTCTGGAATTGGTTGTGTTGGGAGTCTTAAAGTCACATCATTTGCAGTTTTCTTTTTAATTTAATTGCCACTGGCCCCATGGATTGGGACAAGAGGCAAAGATGGGGGATTAGGAGAGGGGTTGGGGAGTTGGGATTGGTGTGTGGGAGACAGGGAGAGGGATAAAGGAGAGAAGGAGAGAGGAAGGGAGAGAGAGAATTGTGAGAGGAGAGAAGAGTGAGAGAGAGAGAGTCAGGAGAGAGGAAAGGAGAGGAAAGACAGAGAGAGAGAGGGAGAGAGAATGAGGGGAGAGAGAGAGAGAGGGATAGAGAGAGAGAGAGGGGGAAACAGAGATACAGGGTTACAGTGAGACAAGGAGAGAGAGAGAGAGAGAGAGGGAGAGAGAGAGAGAGAGAGAGAGAGAGAGAGAAGAGAGAGAGAGACAGGGCCGAGAGAGAGAGGCAAAGAGATAGAGAGATGGAGAGGGGGTAGAGAGAGAAGAGGAGGGAGAGAGAGAAGAGAGAGAGAGGAGGGAGAGAGAGAGAGAGAGAGAGAGAGAGAAGAAGAGAGAGAGGGGAGAGTCAGGAGAGAGAAAAAAGAGAGGAGAGAAAGACAAAGCGAGAATGAAAGAGAAAGTGAGAGAGAGGAAAATAGGGCGAGAGAGAGAGAGAGAGCATCAGGGCCACTTCATTAAACAGTGTATACAACAGTTGTCACATCCACAGCCTGGAGAATGTGTGCAAATTATTACGAAGCAAAAATAGTAATTAAGCAGCGTAATTATATAAAGCTGTGTGAAGTTCCACCCCTCCCCCCACCCCCCTCCTCACCTCTCTCTCGCTTACAGCCTGACAGCACAGTGTCGGTGAACACTGGCACCTCCTCACTGCCCCCCAACGCCTGTCTCTGCTGCACTGAAGGGGAGACACCATCTCCCAGACAAGGGTCTCTGGATGAAGTCACCAAGCACCAGTGACTGCGGGAGAGGTCCACTGCCTGACACACAGACTGCCTCAAAGATAGAAACTAAAAGCTGGAGTAACTCAGCGGGTCAGACAACATCTCTGGAGAGAAGGCATTTGAAGCTCTTGACCCTTTCCACCATCGACCCGTTGATAATAATCAGAGTTTAATATGTTTGTAAATGACAGTCAGTACTGGGGGCCAATGGTCCAATGGTCTAATGGTTCTTATTTAATTCTGCAGTTAGACTTGGTGCAGCACAGAAGCAGTCCATCCTCTGAGCCCATGCCAGCTTTCTGCAGAAGACCAGGTAGCCTCTCTCTCCCCAGAGCCTTGCAAGCTCCGTTGCTGATCCGATTTCCTTTTGAAAGCGTCTCCAATTCCACCGTTGTGACTTTGAACGGGCTACGCAGAGATCAGAGCTGTAGGCGAGGAAGGTCTTTATTCAGCACGACATGCAGATACACAGAGGTGGGAGAAACTGCTGGCAGAATTTTCTGAGAGTCTCTACTGGAGAATTTTCAGAAGAACCTCTCAGAAGTACATCAAAGTGGACTTTAGTTTAGTTAGAGATACAGCCCTCCAGGCCAACCAGCGATCACACCGTACACTAACCTACACACACTAGGGACAATTTACATTTATACCAAAGCCAATTAACCTACAAACCTGTTGGAAGATCGAAGAAGGAACTGCAGATGCTGGAAAATCGAAGGTAGATAAAAATGCTGGAGAAACTCAGCGGGTGCAGCAGCATCTATGGAGCGAAGGAAATAGGCAACGTTTCGGGCCGAAACCCTAGAAGGGTTTCGGCCCAAAACGTTGCCTATTTCATAGAAACATAGAAACATAGAAAATAGGTGCAGGAGTAGAGGCCATTCGGCCCTTCGAGCCTGCACCACCATTCAATATGATCATGGCTGATCATCCAACTCAGTATCCCATACCTGCCTTCTCTCTATACCCCCTGATCCCTTTAGCCACATCTAACCCCCTCTTAAATATAGCCAATGAACTGGCCTCAACTACCTTCTGTGGCAGAGAATTCCTTCGCTCCATAGATGCTGCCGCACCCGCTGAGTTTCTCCAGCATTTTTGTGAACCTACAAACCAGTATGTCTTTGGAGTGTGGAGAGAGACTGGAGCACCCGGAGAAAACCCACATGGCCAAGGGGAGAACGTACAGACAGCACCCATGGTCAGGATCGAACCCAGGTCTCTGGCGCTGTGATGCAGCATCTACACCTCCTCACCCTCACCTACCTGTGAAGATTCATCTCGGGAAATGAAGTACAAAAACTTCTGAAGCCCCCAGTAACTCTCATCCCAGTAAGACACATCAAACAATGAATCAGATCCACAGAAATCCCAGGATCCCAGGCTGTATCCATGGAAACATCATCCAAGCTACTTGCCTGAAACCAAAAATATATTCAGTTATCCAACGGCTTTTGTAAACTTCTCCGTTCTAATTACAGTTATTTGGTGGATTAAAGTGCTGAGGTTCAGATAAAAGCAGAACATGCTCACACTAATTCATCCTTCAGAAGGTAGTAATCTTCCAGCGAGGTTGGTATACAAATGTTAGTTTAGTTTAACGATACGGAGCGGAAACAGGCCCTTCGGCCCGCTGAGACCATGCTGACCAAACATTTAACACTACCATACACAGCAGGGAGAATTTACCACTTTTTTAACCAAAGTTAATTAACTTACAAACCTGTACGCCTTTGGCGTTTGGGAGGAAACCGGAGCACCCGGAGAAAAGCCACGTAAGTTTAGTTTAGTTTAGAGATACAGCTCGGAAACAGGCCCTTCGGCCCACCGTGTCTGCACAGACCAGCGATCCCCGCACATTAACACTATCCTACACACACTGGGGACAATTTGCACATACAACAAGCCAATTAATAAACAAGCCAACAAGCCAGGGGAGAGATACGTTATTTGCCTTCCATCACAGCGAGGAGGAGATGCGCTGTGATGGATGTCTGTGTAAATTGTGTTGTGTCTTGGGTCCTTTTCTTTTTGTATGTATGACTGCAGAAACAACATTTACAAATAAAATTGTATTGTATTGTATTGTACTAACCTACATACCTGTACATCTTTGGAGTGTGGGAGGAAACCGAAGATCTCGGGGAAAACCCAGGAGGGTCACGGAGAGAACGTACAAACTCCGTACGGACAAGCGCCCGTAGTCGGGATCGAACCCAGGTCTCTGGTGCTGTAATCGCTGTAAGGCAGCAACTCTACCGGTGCGCCACCGTGCCGCCCAGATGGTAATAGGTCTCCCTTTCACTGCCCGAGGAACATCTCATCATTGAGCTCAGAGCAGCAGACCGATTGGAGCTGAATGGATTTTCAATCTAGATAATGACTTTGTGCATTTACACAGTCCTGGATTCAAGTCGGGGTCAATCCTGTGGCAATTAATCGCTATTGAACAATGTAACAATTCCACAACGTGCCAAGTAAATACTGTGACCAAATTCCTAACTACTTTACCCAGTTTTAGATGCACACAGATACAGATCGGGTGTATGTGTGTGCAAATCATTTACTTCACCCATTAAACTGATTTGCACAGACATACATCCAATCAGTATCTGTGTGCATCTGCAGAATACAGGAGAGTGTTCAAGTATTCAAGTGAGTTTATTGTCATGTGTCCCTGTATAGGACAATGAAATTCTTGCTTTGCTTCAGCACACAGAAAATAGGAGGCATTTACTACAAAACAGATAAATGTATCCATATACCATAATATAAATATATACACACATGAATAAATAAAATGATAAAGTGCAAATAACAGAAAGTGGTTATTAATAATCAGAGTTTTGTCCGAGCCAGGTTTAATAGCCTGATGGCTGTGGGGAAGTAGCTATTCCTGAACCTGGTTGTTGCAGTCTTCAGGCTCCTGTACCTTCTACCTGAAGGTAGCAGGGAGATGAGTGTGTGGCCAGGATGGTGTGGGTCTTTGATGATACTGCCGGCCTTTTTGAGGCAGCGACTGCAATAAATCCCCTCGATGGAAGGAAGGTCAGAGCCGATGATGGACTGGGCAGTGTTTACTTCTTTTTGTAGTCTTTTCCTCTCCAGGGCGCTCAAATTGCCGAACCAAGCCACGATGCAACCGGTCAGCATGCTCTCTACTGTGCACCTGTAGAAGTTAGAGAGAGTTTTCCTTGGCAATCTGACTCTCCGTAATCTTCTCAGGAAGTAGAGGCGCTGATGAGCTTTTTTGATAATTGCGTTAGTGTTCTCGGACCAGGAAAGATCTTCAGAGATGTGAACGCCCAGGAATTTGAAGTTCTTGACCCTTTCAACCATCGACCCGTTGATATAAATGGGGCTGTGAGTCCCCCTCCTACTCCTTCCGAAGTCCACAATCAGTTCCTTGGTTTTGCTGGTGTTGAGGGCCAGGTTATTGCGCTGGCACCATATGGACAGTTGCTCGATCTCCCTTCTATATTCTGACTCATCCCCATCAGTGATACGCCCCACAATAGTGGTGTCGTCAGCGAACTTGATGATGGAGTTCGCAGTCATGGATATAGAGTGAGTACCTCGTAGTGACTGAGCACTTTGTGTCAGCGCAGTGTGGCAGCGGTAGATTCGCTGCCTCACCGCGCCAAGGACCCAGGTTCGATGCTGACCACAGGTGCTGTCTGTACGGAGTTTGTACGTTCTCCTTGTGAGACCGCGTGGGTTTTCACCAGGTGCTCCGGTTTCCTCCCACATTCCAAAGACGTTAAAGTTTGTAGGTTAATTGGTCTCTGTAGAAAATGTCCCTCGTGTGTAAGATGGTAACTAGTGTATGGGTGATCACTGATCCGTTGGGCCGAAGGGCCTGTTTCCACACTTAATGTGTGGGTGCAGAATGGCGTTTGACATGTGATAGGTGGGTGCAGGTGAGGGGTTGGCCCTTGATTGGAAGATATGCTGAGTTTTTACGTTCTCCCCGTGACCTGCGTGGGTTTTCTCCGGGTGCTCCGGTTCCCCCCCACACTCCAAAGACGTACAGGTTTGTAGGTTCATTGGCTTCGGCAAATTTGGAAATTGTCCCCAGTGCGTAGGATAGTGCTAGTGTACAGGGTGATCGCAGGTGGGCCGAAGGGCCTGTTTCCATGCTGTATCTCTCAAATCTAAAGACTAGCGTGCCAGTGCACAGTCCTGCCCACTGTGTTTTGGTTGCAATCACTCAGTCTGTGACCCAATGCAAGATATGAAGCCATACCCTGAGAATCAAAGGAGACAACCTTTGTCTTGTGGATCGACACAAAATGCTGAAGTAACTCAGCGGGACAGGCAGCAGCATCTCAGCGGAGAGTAGGAATGGGTGACGTTGCGGGACGAGACGCGTCTGCAGACTGAAGACTTCTTCAGACTTCAATCTGAAGAAGGGTCTTGACCCGATACGTCACAGATTCCTTCTCCCCAGAGACGCTGCCTGTCCCGCTGAGTTACTCCAGCGTTTAGTGTCCCCCACCTTCGGTTTAAGCCAGCATCTATAGTTCCTTCCTACAGCTTAGTCTTCTTGTAAATGAGCTGCAGACCGCTGGTCAATGCACATGGACATTAATGGGGAATGGTTTCGACGTGCAACAAGGCAGCTTGACAATAACAGGAGCAGAATTTGTAGCTTTCACCAGGTTAGATTGATGGCCTTTTATTCTGTTGCTAGGCAACGGAAGGTATTAGACTTTTAATATTGGAGGTTATTGGCATTCTGCTGGCAGTGAGTGCTGGGCACGAGAGGATCACGGACATTTCCCCCCTCACCCTCCTCATCTCTAATTTATTCCTAATTGGCAATTAGCGTGCAGTTGAGATCGGTACGAAAGGGAAACTTGTGGATAGTGAAACTCTGCGGTAAAAAAAATAGGGATTGCTGACAGGGGGAGGATTAGAGAGAGGGAGGGAGAGAGGGGGAGAGGGAGAGAGGGAGAGGGAGGGAGGGGGAGAGAGAGAGGGAGAGGGGGGGAGGGAAGGAGAGAGGGAGGGAGAGGGAGAGAGAGGAGAGAGGGAGAGAGGAGGGAGGGGGAGAAGGGGAGGGAGGGAGGGGGGAGAGAGGGAGAGAGGGGGAGAGAGGGAGAGAGAGGGGGAGAGGGAGGGAGAGGGAGGGGGAGGGGGAGAGGGGGAGAGGGGAGAGAGGGGGAGGGAGAGAGGGAGGGAGGGAGGGAGGAGGGAGGGAGGGAGGGAGGGAGGGAGGGAGGGAGGGAGGGGGAGAGGGGGGGGAGGGAGAAGGTGTGGGGAGGGAGGGAGGGGGAGGGGGAGAGGGAGGAGAGAGAGGGAGAGGAGAGAGGGGGAGAGGGAGGGAGGGAGGGAGGGAGGAGAGAAGGGAGAGGGAGAGAGAGGGAGAGGGAGAGAGAGAGGGGGAGGAGGAGAGAGAGAGAGAGAGGGAGAGAGGGAGGGAGAGAGGGAGGGGAGAGGGAGAGAGAGAGAGGGAGAGAGGGAGAGAGGGAGGGAGGGAGGGAGGGAGAGAGGGAGAGAGGGAGGAGAGGGAGAGAAGGGGAGAGAAGGAGAGAGGGGGAGAGGAGGAGAGGGGAGAGAGGGAGAGAGGGAGGGAGAGAGGGAGAGAGAGGAGAGAGGGAGAGAGAGGGAGAGAGAGGAGAGAGAGAGAGGAAGAGAGGGAGAAGAGAGAGAGAGAGAGAGAGGAGAGAGGGAGAGAGAGAGGAGAGAGAGAGAGAGAGAGAGGAGAGAGAGAGAGAAGGGAGAGAGGGAGAGAGGGAAAGGGAGGAGAGGGAGGGGGGAGGGGGAGAGGGACAGAGGAGACAGAGGACTGAACCACTGTTTCAGAGCTCCGACCTTTCAGCAGAGGGAGAGATTGGAGTCAGAGGAGAGGATTAGAGGGAGAGAGGAGAGGGAAGACTGGGAAGCAGAAAAGAGATGAGAGAAAATACAAGAGGGGGGACACCGGTAAAAAGATTGAAATCATATTAGCCTAAAGAGTAGAGATAAGTTTGCAATCCTGAATACCCTTTCAATGTGTGTGTATTATTAGTCCGAACCTTTGTCCCTGAAATAGTGGAATCGTTCAGTTATTATTGTTAGCTGCAAGGTCACTGCTGTAATATATATCGCTTCAATCAAATTTATCATTAAAATTCCTCTTTTTCTCTGTGGCGACTCCTTGGATTGGAATAGACAATGGCTAGCTTCCACTGCCAGAAGGTATTATACTGTCCATTTGAGTGACAAAAGCAATTGTGACCATGGTTACGTCTATCTGCTGAAGGTAACATGACTGCTTAATAACGCAAGGATCCAGTCATAAAGTTAGACTGCACTGCTTTCTTTCTCCATGTGCTGGCTAGTTTTGCCTGACATCATCTGCACGAGATAACCACTTATGAGGTGTTTGCCAGATGTTTGCCTCCGTTTCTCCCTGTTTTATCTTCTTTTACATAGCATGCTCGGTACTCCCACAGTCCCACCGTAAAACGAACGAATCGTTACAGTTTTACACCTGCAGCTGCCCTCGGCAAGGCTCATAGAAACATAGAAATTAGGTGCAGGAGTAGGCCATTCGGCCCTTCGAGCCTGCACCGCCATCAATATGATCATGGCTGATCATCCAACTCAGTATCCCGTACCTGTCTCTCTCCATACCCTCTGATCTCCTTAGCCACAAGGGCCACATCTAACTCCCTCTTAAATATAGCCAATGAACTGGCCTCAACTACCCTCTGTGGCAGAGAGTTCCAGAGATTCACCACTCTCTGTGTGAAAAAAGTTCTCCTCATCTCGGTTCTAAAGGATTTCCCCCTTATCCTTAAGCTGTGACCCCTTGTCCTGGACTTCCCCAACATTGGGAACAATCTTCCTGCATCTAGCCTGTCAAACCCCTTAAGAATTTTTTCTTGGCCCGCAGCATCATCAAGGACCAGTCACACCCTGACCAAGAATAAGGAGCAAGCCATTTAGAGCGGAGACGAGGAAACACTTTTTCTCACAGAGAGTGGTGAGTCTGTGGAATTCTCTGCCTCATAGGGCGATGGAGACAGGTTCTCTGGATGCTTTCAAGAGAGAGCTAGATAGGGCTCTTAAAAATAGCAGAGTCGGGGGATATGGGGAGAAGGCAGGAACAGGGTACTAATTGGGGATGATCAGCCATGATCACATTGAATGGCGGTGCTGGCTCAAAGGGCCAAATAGCCTACTCCTGCACCTATTGTCTATTGTCTATTGTCTTTTGACCACTACCTCTTCTCCCCTCTCCCATCGGGCAAGAGGTACAGAAGTGTGAAAACGCGCACCTCCAGATTCAAGGAAAGTTTCTTCCCAGCTGTTATCAGGCAACTGAACTATCCTACCACAACCAGAGAGCGGTCCTGAACTTCTATCCACCTCATTGGGGACCCTCGGACTGTCTTTGATCTGACTTTACTGGACTTTATCCAGCACTAATCGTTGTTCCATTATCCCCTTTAATCATGTATCTGTACTCTGTGGAAGGCTCGATTGTAATTGTGTATTGTCTTTCCGCTGAAAGCTTTTCACTGGACCTCAGTACACGTGACAATAAATTAAACTCAAATACATTACACAGGCAAAGAAGCTTGATCGGATTTTAGCCACTTATCTTCCATATTATGCCATTTCATGCCCCAACTTATCAGAGAAAGATCACAACCTATTTCAGTCTAAAGAAGGGTCCCAACCCGAAATACCGTTTGTCCATTTCCTTCCCGACATGCTGCCTGAATAATAGACTAAACTAAACTAAACAGCGCACCGACCTCACCAATGATCCGCCATGGGTTTTGTTCATGGCACACTACGCACCTCGGTTTGCACTATTATGGTCTGGTTACCAAGTATTGGAACGTACGGTGGCGCAGCGGCAGAGTTGCTGCCGCACAGCGCCAGAGACCCGTGTTCGATCCTGACTACGGGTGCTGATTGTGTGGAGTTTGCATGTTCTCCCCGTGACTGCGTGGGTTTTTTCCGGATGCTCCGGTTTCCTCCGTACGGGTTTGTAGGTTAATTGGCTGGCCCTCTGTAACTGCTCCTGAGGCGGGGAGCCTCGTTGAAGCTCACAACGTAGAAACAGGCCCTTCGGCCCACCGAGTCCATGCTGACCAGCGATCCCCAATCCACTAGCACACACTACACACTATGGACAAGTTTACAATTCTGTCCAAAGCCAATGAACCTACAAACCTGCACGTCTTTGGAGTGTGGGTGTAAACCGGAGCAGCCGGAGAAAACCCACGCAGGTCGCGGGGAGAACGTACAAACTCTGTACAGACAGCACCCGTAGTTAGGATCGAACCCGGGTCTCTGGCGCTGTATGGCAGCAACTGTACCACTGCGCCACCGTGCCGTTAGGCACTAAGACCACCACGTCTATGCCTATCTTTTTGCCCATCTACACTAATCCCATTTGTCTGCTTCAGCACTATATATCGATCTGTGTGGTTTGCCTATTTAAGTGTTTGTCTAAGAGCCTTTTAAACGTAGAGATTTATATCTGATTCCACCACGTCCTCTGATACCATGTTCCAGATATCAATTACTCTCTGTATAAAAGAACATACTACTCAGATCCCGCTAAAACTACTTCCTCTCACCTTAATCCAAGCCCTCTTGTTTTTGGTGCCACCCCCATGGGAAAGAGATCATGCATCTCATGATCTCATATATGTCTATCAGGTCATCCTTCAACCTTCTACGCTCCAAGGAAAACAAACCCAGCTTATCCATTTCTCCCCATAACCAAAGTCCTCCAATCCAGGCAACATAAACTAATAACATAGAAACATAGAAACATAGAAATTAGGTGCAGGAGTAGGCCATTTGGCCCTTCGAGCCTGCACCGCCATTCAATATGATCATGGCTGATCATCCAACTCAGTATCCCGTACCTGCCTTCTCTTCATACCCTCTGATCCCCTTAGCCACAAGGGCCACATCTAACTCCCTCTTAAATATAGCCAATGAACTGGCCTTGACTACCCTCTGTGGCAGAGAGTTCCAGAGATTCACCACTCTCTGTGTGAAAAAAGTTCTTCTCATCTCGGTTTTAAAGGATTTCCCCCTTATCCTTAAACTGTGACCCCTTGTCCTGGACTTCCCCAACATCGGGAGCAATCTTCCTGCATCTAGCCTGTCCAACCCAATAAGAATTTTGTAAGTTTCTATAAGATCCCCTCTCAATCTCCTAAATTCTAGACAGTATAAACCACGTCTATCCAGCATCATCCTGCAAATAAAAAGGCCCTTAGGCCCAACTTGCCCTCGTCAACCAAGATGCCGCATCTACACCAGTCCCGCCTCCTTGTGTTTCTCCCATATCCTTATAAATCTTTCCCATCCATATACTGGTCCAAATCTCTTCTCAATGGTGTGATAGTGCTTTCCACAGCTATCTCCTCTGGCAGCCCATTCCATTTACCCACTATTGCCCCTCAGCTTCCCATTACATCTTCACCCCCCCACCCCCTCACCTTAAAGCTCTGGCCTCTGGTTCTTGATTCCCCTACTCTGGGCAAAAGAGGGAAGTGGATCTTGTTCTATTCCCCTCATGGTCGTCCACACCTCTATAAGTTCACCCCTCATCCTCATGTGCTCCAAGGAATAAAGTCCTTGCCTGCTCATTCTTCTCCCTACAGCTCAGGCCCTCAAGTCCTGGCAACATTCCCCGTAACCCCTGCTCTGCACTCTTTCCAGCTTAAGTAACAGGATGAGCAAAACTCTACACAAAACTCCAAATATGGCCTCACCAATGTCTTGTGCGACTGTAACATAACAACACAAGTTCTATACTCATGCTGGAGTATTGAACGCATTTTGACTATGTCGCAGTTGCACAAGACAGCATCTCTGGGGCAGCATCTCTGGATAAAAGGAATAGGTGGCGTTTCAGGTCGAGCCTTCTTCAGACTGGGAATCAGGGAAGAGGGAAAGTATGAAAAGGTGCAGAACAAATCAGGGCCGGCACCGATGGCCAACGAGCCCACAATGGTCCATTGTTGGCTGTGTCAGATGTGATAATGAAGGGATTATGAACAGTAAAACTAGCAGGACGACTAGGGTGGGGGAGGGACTGAGAGAGAGGGAATGCAAGGGTTATTCAATACTAAGATAGACGTAAAAAAATCCGGAGTTTAACTCAACGGGTTAAGCAGAATTTAAAGAGAAACCTCTCATCATCTTGTTTACCGCTGGGATTGTCTGAATTTCTCTTTTGAGTGTAAGCTTATAAAGTTGCAGTAGTGTTGAGACCCTCTAAAAACTGTTCAATATCACCATTTTAGTTTAGTTTAGAGAAACAGGCCCTTTGGCCCACACATTAATACTATCCTACACACACACACACTAGAGACAATTTACATTTACTATACACCAAGCCAATCAACCTACAAACCTGCACGTCTTTGGAGTGTGGGAGGAAACTGAAGATCTCGGAGAAAACCCAAGCAGGTCACGGAGGAGAACGTACAAACTCCGTACAGACAAGCACCCGTGATCAGGATTGAACCCTGACCTCTGGCGCTGTGAGGCAGTAGCTCTACCGCTGCGCCACCGTGCCGGCCCATACCATTTATTCAGATAAATCACATAACTGAAAAATAATCTGGACTATTTCGCTCAGTCTAATGATTTTATTTTGAGGTAATAAAGCTCGAAATGTTGCGAGTCGTTAATAATCGGAAGCATGAATGGCTTCAATAAGAACATTTGTTTTACAATCAGACATGGCTCATCATGGTCTAAGAACCTCAGAAGAGTGAACGTTTTGTAGAAATTAAGTGGATGGGATAGTTAGAGGCAAATGAAATTTAACATGCATAAATGTAAATTAATGCACATTTGGTGCAGATTAATTGTCAGCCTTTTGCATAATACATGAATGTCACAGGAAAGGGGAGGACAAATGATTTGCAAGGATTGAAGAATACTCAGCCAATGTGAACTTCTTGTCAACATGGCTTGTCCCCTATGTGGCTGGATTCTGAGAATGTGATCAGGAGAGGAGGTGATTTTATCCCTGGGTGGAGTTGCCGTTGGAGTATCAGTTAGTACTCGGCCTTGTGTTGTTCTGTCAGCAACACACATTCGTGCCAGTGATTCCCATGTCCCGTTAATGAATAAAAGGAAGGCATCATGCAGATGTGCTCCATGGAGACATGAGGAACTGCAGATGCTAGAATCTTCAGCAAAACAGACTTTTGTCACCTACAGTCATAGAGTGATAGTGTGGAAACAGGCCCTTCGGCCCAACTTGCCCACATCAGCCAACCTGTCCCAACCACACTAGTGCCACCTGCCTATGTTTGGTCCATATCCCTCCAAACCTGTCATATCCATGTTATTGGATTATAAAGATGCAGTAGTGCCTAAAGCCTCTGTCCCACTTAGGAAACCTGAACGGAAACCTCTAGAGACTTTGCGCCCCACCCAATGTTTCCGTGCGGTTCCCGGAGGTTTTTGTCAGTCTCCCTACCTGCTTCCACTACCTGCAACCTCCAGCAACCACCTGCAACCTCCGGGAACCGCACGGAAACCTTGGGTGGGGTGCAAAGGGTTCAGGTTTCCTAAGTGGGACAGGGGCATTACTGCCAGGATAGAGAAATCTAATACTGAAAGGCAGATTTGTGAGTTGTGAATCTGTGGAATTCTCTGCCTCAGAAGGCAGTGGAGGCCAATTCTCTGGATGCTTTCAAGAGAGAGTTAGATAGAGTTATTGTGGTTAATACTGATTGATCACAATGAATGGCGGTGCTGGCTCGAAGGGCCGAATGACCTACTCCTGCACCTATTGTCTATTATCTATGTTTAAGGTGAGAGGGGCAAAGTTTAAAGGAGATATGCGGGGCAAGTTTTATTAACACAAAAGGTGTCGAGTGCCTGGTACTGCCGGGGTTGGGCTTGATATAGACATGACAGTGGGATTTAAGAGGCTTTTGGATAGCTATGTGGATTCACAGGGAATAGAGGGATATAGATTATATGCAGGCAGGTTAGAGTTGGTTTTAGCATCATGTTCAGCACTGACATTGTGGGCCTAAGGGCCTGTTCCTGTTCTGTTCCATGTCCAACGTTCTATATACTGATAAATTATCCCCAAAAATAAAATATAATTAATGTTCAACCTGTATTACTTGATGTACCGAAGGGGAAATATTATATATCTAATACTTTCCTGCCCATAAGACCACATTTCCTGATTAACAGCATATCTCCATATCTCTAATTTCCCTTACTCTCAGTCTGAAGAAGGGTCTCGATATGAAAAGTCACCTACTCCTTTAATCCAGAGATGTTGCCTGACCCGCTGAGTTACTCCAGTATTTTGTGTCTATCTTCAGTGTAAACCAGCATCTGCAGTTCCTTAGATAGACACAAAATGCTGGAGTAACTCAGCGGGACGGGCAGCATCTGTGGAGAGAAGGAATGGGTGACGTTTCGGGTCGACACCCTTCTTCAGATTCTGCAGTTCCTTCCTACATATAACAGCAGATTTTGTTTAGAATTTATTTTCAATGTTAAATACAGATACTCAAAGGGTTAATACAACAGATTAAAGCAAATGTCCTCAGGAAATGCAGTGGAAAAAAACCACTATTAATCTCAGCAACAGTTTATCAGATATTATTTGTCAGGATGCACAAAGACTTCTGACGTCAGTCTGTTTCTGCAGGTGGTCCTTAGAAAGAGCAAACTGTACACAACACCATAATTCCTGCTTTGTAGACACCATCGGTTTCTGTAGCAAAAGTTTCCCCTGGGCTCACTCACTGAGCTCACTATGCTCTGGGCTCACTCACTGTGCTCTGGGCTCACTCACTGAGCTCACTATGCTCTTGGCTCACTCACTGTGCTCTGGGCTCAATCACTGTGCTCTGGGCTCACTCACTGTCAAAAACAGTTTCCAATTTATAAGCTTCAGTGCGTCCTTTCGTTATATTGGAAGATTTTTCAGCTGATCTCTTCAGATTTCAATCATGCACGTTGTGTGTTCGTCTGTGTCTTTTTGTGTGTTTCTATGTATGGGTGTGTGTGTGTGTGTGTGTGTGTGTGTGTGTGTGTGTGTGTGTGTGTGTGTGTGTGTGTGTGTGTGTGTGTGTGTGTGTGTGTGTGTGTGTGTGTGTGTGTGTGTGTGTGTGTGTGTGTGTGTGTGTGTGTGTGTGTGTGTGTGTGTGTGTGTGTGTGTGTCTGTTTCGCTATTTGCATGTGTGTGTGTATGTGTGTTTCTGTGTGTGTGTGTGTGTGTGTGTGTGTGTGGGTTGCAGCCTTACAGCGCATGAGACCCGGGTTCGAACCCGACTCCGGGTGCTGTCTGTACGGAGTTTGTACGTTCTCCCCCGTGACCGTGTGGGTTTTTCTTCAGGATCTTCGATGTCCTCCCACATTACAAAGGCGTACATGTTTGTAGGTTTAATCGACTTGGGTCTGTGTACTTGGGATGAATGTAAGTTGTCTCTAGTGTGTGTAGGGTTGTGTTAATGTGCTGGGATCGCTGGTCGGCACGGACTCGGCGGGCCGAAGGGCCTGTTTCCCCGCTATATCTCTAAACTAAACTAAACAAGGCTCGCAGTGGTGGTGAGTGTGCAGTCCTGATTGCAAGTGCCTGTCAGGCTGTGTTTGTAGCTGCAGACAGCATGACGGTGAAAAAGCTGTGCTGGGCCATGTTTACTACATGTGCAGATTGTACAGTATCTCCTCTGCAGCTCCACCTCTGTGTAAAGCCATCTTCCATTCCGTACACACACTGCCACCAACTGACAGCTATGAAGGAGTGCAGCCAATCTCCCAACTACATGTGTAGGAAGATGCACCAAAATGCTGGAGTAACTCAGCGGGACCGGCAGCATCTCTGGAGAGAAGGAATGGGTGACGTTTCGGGTGGAGACCCTTCTTCAGACTGGTTAGGGATAAGGGATACGAGAGATATAGACGGTGAAGTGGAGAGATAAAGAACAATGAATGATAGATAGATATGCAAAAATGTAACGATGACAAGGAAACAAGCAATTGTTAGTTGTTTAAGATGGAACTGCAGATGCTGGTAAATCGAAGGTACACAAAAATGCTGGAGAAACTCAGCGGGTGCAACAGCATCTATGGAGCGAAGGAAATAGGCAACGTTTCGTGCCGAAACGTTGCCTATTTCCTTCGCTCCATAGATGCTGTTGCACCCGCTGAGTTTCTCCAGCATTTTTGTGTACCAAGCAATAGTTAGTTGTTTGTTGGGTGAAAATGAGACACCAGTGCGACTTGGATGGGGGAGAGGGATAGAGAGATGAAATCGCTTGCCTTGAATGGACTGGCAGTCTTGCTTTTCTGGGCCTGTGTGTTAAACCTCTGAAGACCACAGGAAGCAGCTTCCTCTGCTGGCTCCAGAGAATAATTGCAGTTCGAGTTTACAACTTCACAGGAGGCAAAAGACAAAGTGCTGGGGGGGGGACCCAGGGCGCCAGGCAGCTTGTACTGTAACTGCAGATGCTGGTTTATACCAAAGATAGACGCAAAGTGCTGGAGTAACTCAGAGAGTCGGGCAGCATCTCTGGAGAAAGAGGATGGGTGCCGTTTTGGGTCAGAACCCTTCTTCAGACTCATATGGAACGAGCGGACGGTCAGATGCAGCGACTACACTCCAAAGATTTACAGGTTGATAGGTTGGCTTGGGAAAAATGATCAATTTTACCCTATTATGTAGGACAGTGCCAGTGAATGTGTAATCGCTAGTCGGCGCAGACTCGGTGAGCCAAAGGGCCTTAACTTGGGAGATATGCTGTATCACCAAAGTTTAAAGTCTACTGCTGCAATGGCCACTAGGCAGCAACTGTGAACTTAAAGAACACTGTCCATTGCTGCCACAGCCCCCTCTTAGCATTACAGCAGCCATGGAAATAATGCCAATGTGCGGAGGCTGTGTTTATTGTACACATCGTCATTGCCATCCTAATGATGTCCATTGAGGACCATGCTTACAAACAACTGGTGTTGCTGCAAGTACGTTCACAAGCTCACAAGTTATAGGAGTAGAATTAGGCCATTCGGCCCATCGAGTCCACTCCGCCTTTCAATCATGGCTGATCTCTGCCTCCTAATCCCATTTTCCTGCTTTCTCCCCATAATACTCGACACCCGTTCTAGTGAAGAATCTGTCTGTCTCTGCCTTAAAAATATCCACCTTGTTGCCTTACAACGCCAGAGACCCAGGTTCGATCCCGACTACGGGCGCTGCCTATATGGAGTTTGTCACGTTCTCCCCGTGACCGCGTGGGTTTTCTCCGAGATCTTCGGATTCCTCCAACACTCCAAAGACGTACAGGTATGGAGGTTAATTGGCTTGGTATAAATGTAAAATTGCCCCTGGTGTGTGTAGGATAGTGCTAATGCGAAAGGACTGTTGGTCGGGTGACTGGGTGGGCCGAAGTGCTTGTGTCCGCGCTGTATCTCTAAACCGAATTTGCTCCACTGAACCAGGAGAAAGAGACTTCCAGTCAATGTAAGTGTTTCCATTATGGGGGCGGAGATGAAGTCCGTGATGGCTTTCCTTGGCCAAACTGCCCTGTGGCTAAATATTGAGGACTCCTTTAGATCATTTGGGATATACAGTAAACCCGATTTACTGAAGTTGCCAGTACTGAAATGAGGGACACGGAGAGAGTTTCAGCTGTAGCTGGGTGAGCATTTGATGCCACTTCCCATTCCCACACAGGTCTATCTGTCCTGGGCCTCCTCCACTCCACTGTCAGTGAGGCCACACGTGAAGGAACAGCACCTCATATGTTGCTTGGGCATCTTACATCCCAGTGGTATGAACATTCAAGTAACCCTTGCATCCCTCTCTTCTCCATCCCTCCCCCACCCTAGTCGTCCTGCTAATTTCACTCTTCATATCCCCTTGTTATCGCCTCTTCCACAGCCAACAATGGACCATTGTGGGCTCCACCTTCCCTGAGTCATTTGTGCCGGCTCTGGATTTGTACTGTACCTTTTCCTACCTCTTGTTTCCCTCTCCCCTGACTCTCAGTCTGAGGAGGGGTCTCAACCCGAAAAGTCACCCGCTCCTTCTCTCCAGAGGTGCTGCCTGTCTCTCTGAGTTACTCCAGCATTTAGTGTCCTCAGGCAAGAGATAGGTGGATACAGGTGATAGAGGGGATTGGGGGGGGGGGGGGTTTGAAAAATGCATTGAAAGCTAACCTGCCACAAAAAACCCTACATACAACGCATCTGTAACACTGTAGGAGAACCCAAGGTTGTCCACATTTAAAATAAACCAAAGCAGAATAAAAAAATTATCGAGAGAGAGTGATTAATTTCTTTCTCCTACCTTCTGGACAAGTTGTGTAGATAATATTTAATTACCATCTCTCAACACACAACATAGACCCAGGTCTGAGACTGCTTTTTGCATGTGGGCTGCGAGGTTGCTATGGCGACAGTGCAGGCCCCTGACCCTGCTGTTTCCTGCCGCTCGTTACGGAGATGTTTCCTCGGCGATCTCTTGCCGCGAGACGCGGGCAATGTGCTCGGAAACCAGCGCAAGAGTCAATCACACTCTGGGTCTTGAGGGATGGAAGACACTAAATATCCAGCAAGATATCAAACAAGCAATTGCTAGGAAGCAGCACAGTGAAACAGGCAAATATTTAAAGATCCTAGGTACACAAAAAAGCTGGAGAAACTCAGCGGGTGCAGCAGCATCTATGGAGCAAAGGAAATAGGCAACGTTTCGGGCCGAAACCCTTCTTCAGACTGATCGGGGGCGGGGGGTGGGCGGGGACAAGAAAGGAAAAAGGAGGAGGAGCCCGAAGGCTGAGGAAGGGGAGGAGACAGCAAGGACTAACAAAATTGGGAGAATTCGATGTTCATGCCCCCAGGATGCAGACTTACCAAACGGAATATGAGGTGCTGTTCCTCCAATTTCCGGTGCTGCTCGCTGTGGCCATGGAGAAGACCCAGGACAGAGAGGTCGGAGACGGAGTGGGAGGGGGAGTTGAAGTGCTGAGCCACCGGGAGGTCAGCTTGGTTATTGCGGACCGAGCGGAGGTGTTCGGCGAAACGATTGCCCAACCTCCGCTTGGTCTCACCGATAGAGATCTGCTGACATCTAGAGCAGCGGACGCAATAGATGAGATATTTAAAGATCCTGCCTGCCCAGGGAACCATGTACTGCTGGAAAAGTTAATCATCTCAGCATCGAATTAGGGGTGGAAGCAATTGTGATAAGCAGCCTAACGCAGACAGGCCTTAACAACAAGCGACTGTGTTTAGAAGGATGAGGGGGAGGACCTCATTGAAAGTTATCGAATAGTGAAAGGCCTGGATAGAGTGGATGCAGAGATGAGTTTTCCACTGGTTTGGGAGAGTCCAAGACCAGAGATCATAGCCTCAGAATTAAAGAATGTCCCTGTAGGATGGAAATGAGGAGGATTTTTTAGTCAGTAGGTGGTGAATCTGCGGAATATTGTTGCTACGGAAGGCTGTGGATCGAAACTCTTCTTCACAATTATAAATTGTATATATTTTTTAAATACAAGGGTTAATTTTGGTTGAATAAGGGTGAACGAGAGAATCTTCATTTCATGGAAAGAAAACCAATCAAAGTGATTTGAAGGTGATGTTAATAAAAAAAAAATGGTGACCTCAATTAACTGTGTTTCTCACTCCTAATCCCTCTGCTGAATTAACATCAATATTTTTGGGATCGGGTTTTAAGTAGGAATGCGCTTTGTTTTATAAATGCTGGCAGAACCATCAACTCTTATTGCCAAGAGTCACTTGAAAACTCATTCTTCTCAATTATCTGTGATAGGATAAGATGACAGGCTTTTGTTATGGTCACCTAACTGTGGGATTATGGAGTTTGATTCCGAGTTCGCACTTAATTTATTGTTACGTGTGCCGAGGTACAGTGAAAATCTTTTGTTGAGTGCTAAACCAGTCAGTGGAAAGACAATGCATGGTTGCAATTGAGCCATCCACATTGCACACGGATGCAATCGTACAGAAAGCACATCAGCGCCTCTACTTCCTGAGAAGATTGCGGAGTCGGTTTGTCATGGAGGACTCTCTCGAAAGTCTACAGGTGCACAGTAGAGAGCATGCTGACTGGTCCTATCTGGGACTCATGACAATAAACTCTCTTGAATCTTGAATTTTTCTCTGTAGTCACTGAGAATATCAAAATAACAGTGTATTCTGGAGACTTCACATGGAGAGTTTCAACATGGATATCAGAAGATGCCTCTAGTTAACGCAGAATATAGAACATCACAGCACAGGAACAGTCCCTTCGGCCCCCAATGCTGTACCAAACATGATGCCCAGACCAACTCTTATCTGCCTGCACATGTTCCATGTCCATTTGCATACCTTTAGTTTAGTTTAGAGACAGAGCGCGGAAACAGGCCCTTCGGCCCACCGAGTCCACGCCGACCAGCGATCCCCGAACATTAACACTATCCTACACACACTAGGGACAATTTACACATACACCAAGCCAATGAACCGACAAACCTGTACATCTTTGGAGTGTGGGAGGAAACCGAAGGTCTCGAAGAAAACCCACAGAGAGATTGTACACACTCTGTACAGTCTGTCAAATGCAACTAATATATCTGACTCCAGCATCCCACCGAGCAGTGCGTTCCAGGCACCCACCAGCATCTGTGTAAAAACTTGCTCCTTTAAACTTTGCCCCTCTCACCTTAAAGCTGTGCCCTCTTATCATTTAATTCTTCCATCCAGGGCAACACGGTTCTGACTGTCTTCCCTATCTATGCCTCTCATAATTGTATATACTTCTATCCGGACTTCCCGCAATCTCCAGCGTTTAATGTTGCTCTCTGCTCTTGCATTGTAGAGAGCTCTTCTGCAGCCTTCTCCAGCATAGTCTGCAGAATGGATGACAATTGTCACTATTAAACCATTTCCACCATGAAACATCCTAACTATGTTGCACTGTGTTACATGATGTATAAGTGTGCATTTAATGGCATACCTTAATTAATGCTTTATATCCTCTCTGGCTTCAACACTAATCTTATATCTTATGCTACATTGGCATGGAAATGTACATGTAACAGGACAATTTAACCACTGATCTGTTAATCCCATCAAACCTCACACCATGTTTTATTGCAGACTAAGATACCATTAGAATCACAAATGCAAATAGCGCCTGACAAGTTATATGGTGTGTTGATAGCAATACATAACTGATATTTCACACGTAACCAAATGAACTGTAGGAATCACATTAGGAGGAAGGAACTGCAGATGCTGATTTAAACCAAAGATGGACACAAAATGCTGGAGTAACTCAGCGGGACGGGCAGCATCTCTGGAGAGAAGGAATGGGTGACATTTCGAGTCAAGTCGGAAGTAGGGGCTTTTTTTAAATTATTATTTTAAATTTTTTTTTTCATTTTAAATAAATCAGCACAAAAAAGAAAAGGGACATGTTAATAAGAAACAATAATACACAAAAGAAAAATATAAAAATATACAGAAACATAAGAAATATATATATTTTTTAAATTATATATATAATACAACCATACCATCAGTCACACATGTGAAGCGTGCACCTACACATAACAACATTGAACAAACCAGCCCTTAGTCTGGCAGAACCTCCAAGTCTGTAAAGTATGATAAAAAAAAGGTTGCCATTTGTGAAAAAAATGATCAGTACATCCCCTCAATGTATATTTAATTTTCTCAAGTTTAACAAAAAACACTACAGAAGGGTCTTGACCCGAAACGTCACCCATTCCTTCTGCCAGGGATGCTGCCTGCCCCGCTGAGTTACTCCAGCATTCTGTAGTTAATTACAACCATATTATGCAGCGACTGGTGAAAGTATAGAAGGTGGCTGGTGAAAACATGGATAGGTAATGTCACCAATTCTTGGTCTCCAGAGATGCAGCCTGACCTACTGAGTTCCTCCAGCACTTTGTGTTCTTTTGTGTTTTAGCCAGCTTCTGCAGTTCCTTGTTCCCGCTGCACAAAATAGATTGAGGGCAGCTGTCTGGGATTTAAACCCACAGTATCTGAGATTTGGGAGTCTTTTAAAGGCCAGTTTAATTAGAGTTTATTTGAGTTCAGGACCTCTGTGCTCCTGTGAGGATGCAAGATGAGGGTGGCAAGGTTCATGGAGAGATGTGGTGAGTTTAATCAAAAAGGAAAAGGTAGCATAGGTAATTATTATATTAGTACATGGTATTAGGAAAAAGGACTGTTCTGCACTCTGTATTCCAGCAGGAATGATTACAGTGCCTGATTACTATTTTAAAATGTACTATTTTAATTTAACATTTCCCATTCATTTAAATGCAGACCTGATGCTATTCGACACTGTGTTCTCCTAACACAGACTCCAATGAACTGATTCAGCCCCTAAAACACCAGTGACTGCACCATGAGATTGAAAATCAGAGGTGCTGTTCAGCGTTTTCATGAACAAGCCGTCAATCTTGTATATTCTTCCTTTCTTAAAACAGGATCAGACAGCAATTATCTTGTCAGTTTTCCAGTCACAGAATTTCTGTGCAAGGATTCATCAGATTTTTCTGTTGCTTTGTGCCATTGCTTGTCTGTGCCCAGAGGTTGATAGATTCTTGATTAGTACGGGGGTTGTGGGGAGAAGGCAGGAGAATGGGGTTGCGAGGGAAAGATAGATCTGCCATGATTGAATGGCGGAGTAGACTGGATGGGCCCAATGGCCTAATTCAGCTCCTATAACCTATGATCTTATGAATTCAGTGTGATGTTTGACATTGGGGTTAAGTTTGAAATGTATATCGCTCGGTAAATGGGTGCATTTTGGGAAGTTAAACCAGGGCTGGACCTTCATAATCTAGAAGTACAAGAACATACAGTAGTTCCTTGAAAGCATCGTCACAGGTAGACGGGGTGGTGAAGAAGCCTTGTGGCACATTGGCTTCAAAAGTCAGGGAATCGAGTATAGAAATGGGGACAATATCTTACGGTTGTACAAATGTTGGTGAGGCTGCACCACTGTGTTCAGTTTTTGCCATTAATCTGAAAAAGGGTGCAGAGAAGATTCACAAAGATGTTGCCAGCAATCAAGGGTTTGAGTAATAGGGAGTGGCTGGGCAGGCTAAGACTTTATTCCATGGAGCGCAAGAGGCTGAGAGGTGATCTTAAAGAGATGTATAAAATCATGAAGGTAATAAATAGGGTGAATGCATAGACTTTTTCCCAGGGCGTGGGAATCAATAGCTAGAGGACAGAGATTGAAACTGACAGGTAAAGGATTTAATGGGAACGTGATGGGCAATGTTTTCACACAGAGGGTGGAGGGTCTATAGAATACGCTGCCAGAAGAGATTGTTAAGGCAGGTACATTAATAACATTAAAAAAAAAAAAAAAAACACATTTGGACATGGATAGGAAAGGTTTTGAGGGATATAGGCCAAACACAGGCAAGTGGGGCTATGTTGGCATGTTGGTCGGCATGGATGAGTTGGGCCGAAGGGCCTGTTTCTGTGCTGTGTTCTAAAGCTTCTGATAGAGGATTTTTAGTCATCGGAAAAAAACAACAAATTCTTCACATTGACGAATATGTTGCAGGAAAAAAAGAATCTGTTTAGTTGGGAGATGCAGCGTGGTAACGGGTCCTTTGGCCCACTGAGTCTGTGCCGACCAGCGATCCTCCCACACTAGCACTATCCTACACACTAGAGACAATTTACAATTTTGCCAAATCCAATTAACCTGCAAACGTGCACCTGTATTATTGCTAAGATGCTTTTGCCCTGTAGTCACTGCAACATCAAAACCAGAAGCGGAAAAATAACTAAAACACAAAACATGTTTGAATCTGTTAGTGTTTGTGGAAATATGAACCTTTGTATTCACCGGATTAACATGTAAATAACAGCCAAAGGAAGTGATTTGGTAAATGCATGGTGTCATGCAGACGAAGATGAAAAGTCCATGATTTTTAAAATCTCTCCTTTTTACTTTTGATTTTGGAACCTGTAATAAACAAATCTCCCACCACTTTCCTACAATGTTTGAATAATGAACTGAAGGCTCATTAAATTTCTGAATGCGGTTTACATAGCAAATTAAACTCTTTGAATGAGATTCATCTGGACTTGTGTGCAGCTGGATTTTGCTTGCTTGCACAAGTGGTTTATTCAAAATATTCTTAACATTGTCAGCCCTTCATGCTGTAATTTATGCAATTGCTTGCTACATTTCAGTGGTCACACAGATTGCTCTGCGCACCCCCTAGATTGCATGGCATTCTGTTCAATGTTGTATCATGATTCCTAAGCTGAGATGTCTAAGGATTCGGTCACAGACACAGAATGTTAAAGAGCACCAACATCTGGCTCGGAACAAAGTCCTGACCTATAGTATATGATTATTGGAAAAGACAGTGAGGTGATGGGTAAATATCTTATCGACCATTGCTGACTTGCTACGAGATTCATACATTTCGTAAGTGATAGGAGCAGAATTAGGCCATTCGGCCCATCAAGTCTACTCTGCCATTCAATCATGGCTGATCTATCATTCCCTCTTAACCCCATTCTCCTGCCTTCTCCCCATTACCCCTGACACCCGTACTAATCATCATCGAGCTCTAGGTTGAAGCTGATCTAAACACAGACTGAAATCTAAACACAGCTGAAATCTAAACACAGCTTAGTTTAGTTTAGAGATACAGCACAGAAACAGGCCCTTCGGCCCACCAACTCGGCTATCCCAGCACACTATCCTACACACTAGGGACAATTTACCTTTTTTTTTTACCAAGGCCAATTAACCTACAAACCTGTTCTTCTTTGGAGTGTGGGAGGAAACTGAAGCACCCGGTGAAAACCCACGCAGGTCACGGGGAGACCGTGCAAACTCCGCACAGACAGCACTCGTAGTCGGGATCGAACTAGGGTCTCTGTTGCCATCTTCGGTTTAAACCAGCATCTGCAGTTCCTTCTTGCACAAAAGTAGAAGGGAGATTGGTTTGTGTAATGGTCTGGATTGCATCAACATTTGCTGCAATTTCTTGTGTTCTGTCCAGAGCCTGGTGGTACCCTTGTTGGAGATCCTTGGATCAGAGAGTGAATGGGCACTGAGCTTCTCTTCAGCCAGCTCGGAAACCAGACTTCAACAGGAGCACCACTCCCCTCGCTGAGGGTAATTCAGTCACCAACCTTACCCTTGCTAAGGGCATTTCAGTCAGCTGAAAGAACCTTGATGTCCTCATCCCACGAGAAGCAAGTTTTGAGAGGAATACCAAGAGTGAAGGTGAGCTTACTGTAGACGGTGGGATATTGAGTCCATCCTTAGCAGTTACTTGTGAGTCAAGCTAGTTGAGAGACTTGTTGATCAATGCACTTAGTGCAAGTGGGAATATTGGCATTAATTATGGTGGACGATGAACATAACTGCCCAACAATAATTTCAACAAACTTCGCTGTCAGTTGAAGAGACAAAATTCCTGCAATTTGGGGCGATCATCATCATCCCGCAAAAATAGCTATTGTCGTCGTTATGTGAAAAAATAAGTTCCATTTATTCAACTTTTCCAAATAGATCCAGCTCCCAAAGAGTTAAATCCAACGGATTCTCAAGCCTATTATGGCTTTTAAATTTCTGTTTGATGTAAAATGTAATTTTTGGGTGGAAGTTATTATGAAGAGATTTAGTAGCACCAGCGGCATTGAGAGAAATCACAAAATTATTTTGAGCAATTTGGCGTGTGATTTTATCTGTAAAAGGATTGAAATTGGTCTTTTTAAAGAGCATCCTCACAGTTTATGCAAATTTTTTAAAACTTAAATTGTTCCACAAATTATGACAGGTTTTGTGCCCTTTGTTCTCATTCCTTTCTTCCAGATAAATTCCCATTTATTGGCCTTCAATTGTAAAAAACAACTATTGAAGGGATAGAACCAGTCGTGTTAATAAGTTCATAAGTGATGGGAGCAGAATTAGGCCATTCGGCCCATCAAGTCTACTCTGCCATTCAATCATGGCTGATCTACCTCTCCCTCTTAACCCCATTTTCCTGCCTTCACCCCCTGACCCCTATAATAACCTGCACTAGTCACTGTTTCCAGCCAGGTTTATGTCGCATGATCTGGCTTATCAACCTCACTGTGAACAGGAGGGGTTTCAGTAATGGTGAGAGGAAAACGGAAATAATATTACAAGTGTGTTGGCCGGGGAGCTTCTCTGAAACTGCTCGGGTAAGAGTTGGTCAGACCTTCATCTGCATTTACAGATGTGACATCGCATAGAAACATAGAAGCATAGAAAATAGGAGCAGGCTACTCGGACCTTCGAGCCAACATCACCATTCAATACGATCATGGCTGATCATCCTAAATCAGTATCCCATTCATGCTTTTGCCCCATATCCCTTGATTCCATTAGCTCTAGCTCTCTCTTGAAAACATCCAGTGAATTGGCCTCCACTGTCTTCTGTGGCAGAGAATTCCACAGATTCACAACTCTCTGGGTGGAAAAGTTTTTCCTCATCTCAATCCTAAATGGCCGACCCCTTATTCTTAAATTGTGATCCTGGTTCTGGACTCCCCCAATGTCGGGAACATTTTTCCTGCATCTAGCCTGTACAATCCCTTAAGAATTGTGTACGTTTCTATAAGATCCCCTCTCATCATGCCATGTTTTTGTGAAGTGTTGGCAAATGGCAAATTGTGGATTCTCATGGCAGCCTAGTCCAGGCTCGGGCCAGACACAGTACAATTTTGACACAGGCAGCAGAGATTGCACAATAACATCCCATCAACACCAATGCCTCTATAATTTCCACCGAGTATTTGTCATTGTGTGTTCAAGTCGGCAGAAGCAAGGGGATCATCTTCCCTTCAGATCCAGGGTGTAAGTGGCAGGTTACAGTGCATCAAGAACAGCTATTTGATTCCCATACTCAGCTCCTTCAATCTAAGGACCAAAATAATAAATCAGATTGGAGCTGTGAGACTTAATTGAAGTTGTGCTCAGACCTTCTCACCCTCTGGAGTCCAGGATGCCACGAGACATTATGCAAAGAAGGATGAAATGGTTCTGTTAACGATATTCTCATGAACTTTGTTTTCCCAATTCTGGCAATCCCATTAAAAACAAAATCAAGATAACTCACTTTGCAGGTACACTGCCAAGCATGGCGCATGG
Source organism: Leucoraja erinaceus (assembly GCF_028641065.1). Lineage (NCBI taxonomy): Eukaryota > Metazoa > Chordata > Chondrichthyes > Rajiformes > Rajidae > Leucoraja > Leucoraja erinaceus. The sequence goes on along the minus strand of NC_073408.1, from coordinate 5,346,857 downwards.
CACTTATTCAGACTTTAGTTTAGTTTAGAGATACAGCGGGGAAACGGGCCCTTCGGCCCACCGAGTCCGCGCCCACTTGCGATCCCCGCACATTAACACTATCCAGCACGTGTACTAGGGGCAATTTCACATTTCTACCAAGCCAATGAACCTGCAAAACAGTACGTCTTTGGAGTGTGGGAGGAAACCGAAGATCTCGGAGAAAACCCACGCTTGTCACGGGGAGAACGTACGAACTCCGTACAGACAGACACTCGAAGTCGGGATAGAACCCGGGTCTCAAGCGCTGTAAGGCAGTAAGTAGCTCTATCATTGTGCCACCATGCCGCCCAAAGTTATATTAAGTTATATTGAGAGATCGTGATGCAGTTTCCTAATCGTGCCACGTGTGACGATAATATAATTATTTTAAACATTATTTAAATTAAATGTATCAGGAGAGCACTTTACATGATTTCACAAAACTTGCTTGTGGGTGAAACCCCCATACAGGGGAGACCTATTACTGGTGATTTATACAGATGGAACATCTTATACTAAACGTTCTAGATTGATGAGTTGTGGGCGTAATTTGTGGTTTAGCAGCCTGTTCAGGATTAGTTGTCAGTGGCAGAGCTAGGGACAAGGTCCTTACAGGGTAATATTCCTTCACCAATGAGTTTAACCAGGAGGGCGTCAGCTGCAGTGATGGGAGCCAGTGGGTTAGCTCTTGGCCATTTAACCGACAGGGGAGCACATTTATCACTGCTTCAAAGGCATTTACAAATTGGGAACCTGCGCTGAAACCTGAGGAACGGGATCGGAGGAGACTCAAGAAACTGCAGGTGATGGAACCTGGAGCAAAACACAAAGTGCTGGAGGAAGTCGCAGTGGCGCAGCGGTAGAGCTGCAGCCTTGCAGTGTCAGAGACCCAGGTTCGATCCTGTCAACGGGCGCTGTCTGCACGGAGTTTAAACGCTCTTCCAGTGACCACGTGGGTTTTCTCTGGGGGCTCGGGTTTCCTCCCACACAACGAAGACATGCAGGTTTTTTAAGTTAATTGGCTTCGGTAAAATTATAAAAATTGTCCCTAGTGTGTTGGATAGTTGTAGTGCACGGGATGAATGTGGATGGCATCAACTCGGTGGGCCGATGGGCCTCCTTCAATGCTGTATGTCCAAAGTCCAAAGTCATTTCAATATGTTTTTTGGTACACAAAAATGCTGGAGAAACTCAGCGGGTGCAGCAGCATCTATGGAGCGAAGGAAATAGGCAACGTTTCGTCCCGAAACGTTGCCTATTTCCTTCGCTCCATAGATGCTGCTGCACCTGCTGAGTTTCTCCAGCATTTTTGTGTACCTTCGATTTTCCAGCATCTGCAGTTCCTTCTTAAACTCAATATGTTTTTTGTCTTGATCTCAAAACCCAGCTGCCAAACCTTCCCACTTGTATTGTATTGTATTGTATTCAAATTTATTGTCATTGTCTCAATTTGGGACAACGAAATGAATTTTCCTTACAGGCAGTATCATTAAAAAAATCACAAAGAAATTATAAAAATAAATAATTAATCAATAATAAAACATATTAAAAATAAAATTGAAATTGAATTAAAATTTAAAAAAAAGCACAAATACAGAAGTCCACGACACAACATAACATAAATGGCACCCAGGTGAGGAAGGCACCATAGTCCAGCCAGCCTCCCCTCCGTGATCATCCGTGGACGGGGCCTTCCAAGCACCCGCAGTCGCCGCCCCGGGTGGCCCGATGTTCAGGCCCTCACGCCGGGCTGGTGGAACGCCGACGCCGAACCCCGACGGTGAGCAGCCTCCTCCTCAGCGGCCCGGACCTCTGTATGTGCATGGTGACACCCAGTGATTTAGTTTAGAGATCCAGGCCATTCCGCCCATGGAGACTGCGCTGACCAGTGATCACCCATATCGGTGGATTAGTACGAGTGTCAGAGGTTACGGGGAAAAGGATAGTGTGCTGGGATCGATGAGTTGGTGGACCGAAGGGCCTGTTTCTGTGCTGTATCTCTAAACTAAACTAAGCTGAGTTTAAATTTCAGTCTGTGTTTAGATCAGCTTCAACCAAGAGCTCGATGTTGATTAGTACGGGTGTCGGGGGTAATGGGGAGAAGGTAGGAAAATGGGGTTAAAAGGGAATGATAGATCAGCCATGATTGAATGGCAGAGTAGACATGATGGGCCGAATGGCCTAATTCTACTCCTATCTCTTATGATCGTATGATACACTAGTTCTGTCCTCAACACTAGGGACAATTTACAGAAGCCAATTAACCTACAAACCTGCACGTCTTTGGAATGTAGGGGGAGCACCTGGAGGAAACCCACATGGTCACTGTCTATGCAACTAATAATGAAGAAGATATCTGAACCCTCATGAAGAATAGACAATAGGTGCAGGAGTAGGCCATTCGGCTCTTCGAGCCAGCGCCTCCATTCAATGTGATCATGGCTGATCATCCTCAATCAGTACCCCGTTCCCGCCTTCTCCCCATATCCCCTGACTCCGCTATCTTTAAGAGCCCTATCTAGCTCTCTCTTGAAAGTATCCAGAGAGCCTGCCTCCACTGCCCTCTGATGCAGAGAATTCCACAGACTCACAACTCTCGGTGAGAAAAAGTGTTTCCTCGTCTCCGTTCTAAACGGCTTGCCCCTTATTCTTAAACTGTGGCCCCTGGTTCTGGACTCCCCCAACATCGGGGACACAGTTGCTATAGAACTTAGTTGCCATGATTTGGACTGGTTACGGTTAATGACCCAAGGCCTAATTTTTGGCTCCTTTGGACCTTCTGGCTTGGATGTGCATCACTCTTCTCTCGTCCAAAACTAGATGTTGATAAATTGCCCTCCTGCAGCAGTGTCGGAGAATATTCATTTATATGTCATCTGGCTTGGGGGCTGTGTATCTTGGAGTTTTTAGTTTCTATATTTCACTGAACTCTGCACAAGGTCATTCAAAACCCAGCACAAAGCCCCCTGCAGCAATCCTCGACAGTATCCGTGCTGGAGTTTACAAACACCAAGCATTAATGAGGCTCTCCATCAGTTTAAATAGCACGAGGAGCAAAAATACCAGAGTGTTCAAAGGCTCTCTGTAAAAAAAATTATTTGCAGAAGAATATATTTCATCAAACGCTGGGAATAAATATTTTTCTCGATTGGCCAGTTGGGCTGATCTGCTTCTTCCAACACTGTTTAAAAGTTGTAATTCAATACATACGGTATATGGGTCTCCATTGGTCGGGCCATTGAGTATAATGGTCAGGAAGTCAAGATGCAGCTTAAAATCCCTACTATAACAACTGTATATGAGCCTCCAATCTCCTGGCATGTTCCTTTTTAGAGATACAGCGTGGAAACAGGCCCATCAAGTCCACAGCAACCAGTAATCCCTGCACTTAACACTATCCCACACACACTAGGGACAGTTTTTACATATATATACCAAGCCAATTCGCCTACCAACCTGTATGGTCTTTGGAGTGTGGGAGGAAAACGAAGATCTCGGAGAAAACCCACGCAGGTCACGGGGAGAACGTGCAAACTCCACACAGGCAGCATCCGTAGTCAGGATCGAACTCCGGTCCTTAGTACTGTAAGGCAGCAACTCTACTGCTGCGTTACTGTGCCACCCAAGTTCTTCTAATATGTTCTACTAGTTCCTGTTGACTATTTGGGGCCCTTTAGTAAACTTGCAAGAAGGACATCGCCCCCATTTTTATTTCTCAGCTCCACCCATGTAGCCTTTGATGTCCTTTTAGATATTGTCCATGAACATCGCACTTGCTTTGTTACACTGGCACCAGCTGTGAAAAAGTGGAACGCACTAATAGTGAATGTCAGCTAGGGACGGGCACTGAGTGTCGGCACAGAGTCGTCTTGAGAAACCTGACCACAATCTGCAATTAATTTCACAATGGAAGAGGGAATCGTAGTCAATCAGCATAGAAACATGCCCTAAACCCCCTCATCCATGCTGACCAACGTGTCCCATCTAAGCCAGTCCCATTTAGGCGGCACACACAATGGCACAGCGGTAGAGTTGCTGCCTTACAGTGCCAGAGATCCAGGTTCGATCCTGACCACGGGTGCTGTCTCTGCGCCGAGTTTGCACGTTCTCCCTGTGACTGCGTGGGTTGTCTTCGGGTGCTCGGGTTTCCTCTTGCACTCCAAAGACATGCAGGTTTGTAGGTTAATTGGCTTCTGCAAACTGCCCCCAGTGTGTAGGATAGATGGTCAGTGCGGACTCGGTGGGCTGAAGGGCCTGTTTCTACGCTGCATCCCTAAACACAACTAAACTAAATATACTGAAGAAGGGATTCGACCCGAAACGTTGCCTATTTCCTTCGCTCCAAAGATGCTGCCTCACCTGCTGAGTTTCTCCAGCACTTTTGTCTACCTTAAACATACCCACATTTGGCCGTATTCCTCAGTTGATCTTTAATTATCAAACACCCCACATGGCCTCTCTAATGTCTGAACAAAAGTTATAAACATTTATACAGCAGGTTTTTCTGTTTAATCTGTCAGTGCTTTGTGCTATGGTGTTGCATTAAAGACATGGCATGTTTTTGATTTAGAAATCTGCACATTACAGCCAAAAAATGTGCGGGCAGTGTTCTCGATTGTCAGCTGTCCTTGATCACCTACACGTGGAGTCAGAACAGCAGTGTCTGGGTACTTCTTATTGTTAGAAGTAAACGTCATGAGAAAAAGAGAGGGGGGGGGGGGGAGAGAGAGAGGGGGGGGTGGAGAATGGTACGGGAGGGGGAGAGGGAGGAAGGGAAAGGTAAAGAGGAAGGGGGAGAGAGAGAAATGGAGAGAGAGACAGAGGGGGGAGAGAAAGGGAGGAAGAGAAAAGTAGAGGAGGGGAGAGAGAGAGGGGGGGTAGAGAAAGGTACGGGAGGGGGCGAGCGAGTGGGAGGAAGGGAAAGAGGAAGGGGGAAAGAGAATGAGTGAGAGAAATGGAGAGAGAGAAAGCGAGACAGAGGGGAGAGAGAAAGGGAGGAAGAGAAAAGTAGAGGGGGGAGGGGGAGAGAGAATGGTGGATAGAAGGAACGAGAAAAAGAAAGAGAGAGGCACACAGAGAGACAGATGGAGAGACAGAGCAGTGTGCCAGAAAGAGGCAAACACACCCAGACAGAATAAACTGTTTTGCAAGGTAAAACATCGTGGCAAATTGAGATAATGGACACCAGTAAATGTGCCTTAAATGCTTAGTTGATGTATGATTCTTGTGAATTATTGGCTGTGGTGACAGGAAGCAGAATGTTCCTACTAATTTAACAGTCTGGCGTGACCCCATTTACTTCTCAGAACATCATTGGAATTCATCAGCTGTGCAAATCCAGTGAGGATTCTACACTTGCGTCACAGTCAGATACTTTATTGTAAGTGGAAGATATTGCCTGCACACTATTCATTCTGCCATCTGCCTTTAAAACTAGTTTAGGGTCATCAGTGCCATCGCATTCCAATTCAGCTGAGGCAAGATCATATTTCAAAGTTATTACAAGTAATGTATGGATTCACTGCTCAACTGCCTCTGTGGCATCCAAACCCATTTTTTAATTTTTTTTTTTTTTTCAATTTTCGGGCATTGCTGAGAAAAGCAGTATTTATTAGCCATCCCCAACCATTCTTGAGAAGGTGGGATCAGCCACATACTTGAGTTGCTGCAGTCCTTCGAGTGAAGGTCTGTCAGTACAATTGGGGAGACCCTTCCCAGCATTAGACCCAGCTGAGATGAATGGATGCTGCTGGCTCCACAGAGGATCCCAGCGACCCTCTTCCATCCAATTCCGTGGGTTCATCAAGGCAGCATTGAGGATCCAATTTCAAGACTGAAATACAAAAGGATAACTTTGCTTTAGACTTTAGAGATACAGCGAGGAATCGGGCACTTTGGCCCACCGAGTCCGCGCCGACCAGCGTTCACCTCGTACACTAGCACTGTCCTACATACGAGGGCAATGTACGGTTTCACCAAAGCCAATTTAACTACAAACCCGCACGTCTTTGCAGTGTGGGAGGAAACCGGAGCACCTGGAGAAAACCCACGCGGTCACGGGAAGAACGTGCAAACTCCGTACAGGCTGCACCCGTAGTGGGCTTTCTCCGGTTTCCTCCCACATTCCAAAGACGAACAGGTTTGTAGGTTATATGTAGGAAAGAACTGCAGATGCTGCTTTAAGTCGAAGGTAAACACAAAAGCGGGACAGGCAGCATCTCTGGAGACAAGGAATGGGTGACCTTTTGGGTTGAGACCCTTCTTCAGGCTTGGGTTAATTGGCTTCTGTACATTGCCCCTAGTGTGTAGGATACAACTAGTGGATGGGTGATTGTTGGTCGGCATGGACTCAGTGGGCCGAAGGGCCTGTTTCCACGCTGTATCTCACAAAACTAAAAACTAGTGGGGTGCCACAGCAGACAGTGCTTGTGCCTTGATTGAAATCATTACATATATTCTGAAGAGTGATATTGCAACAAGCAGGTGATATGAACTGTATATTAGTTGTTGCAGGCAGCAAATGCACAATCCCACTGAGAACTGATAAAGGAGTTCTGTCTGAACGCCCTTTGATCCCAACTAATTTCTTGTTTATTTCCTGCGTCCTTCATATTCCTCAAGACATTGCCTGGCTGGAGCATTGTAAACCTTACCAACGCTACCTTATTCTTTTTTGATTAAACTCGGCATATCTCTCCCTGAACCTTGCAACCTCTCCTGAACACGATGGTCCTGAACTCTAATTAATTGGCCTTTACCAGACTCCCAATTCTCAGATGTGGGTTTAATCCCAGGCAGCTGCCTTCAATCTATTTTGTGCAGTGGGAGCAAGGATCTACAGAAGCTGGCTAATACACAAAAATACACAAAGTGCTGCAGTAATTCCACAGGTCAGGATGCATCTCTAGAGAACATGGATCATTGACGTCATTTGTCTGTGTTCTGTGTTCTCCAGAAATGCTGAGTTACTCCAGCACTTTCCTGTTATATTTTCTCCTATAATACAGTATTAGCCTTCCCCCAGCTCACCACTACCACCCAAGGACCAATCCTACACACACTAGGGACTATTTACATTTACCATGCCAATTAACCTACAAACCTGTAAGTCTTCGGAGTGTGGGAGGGAACCGAAGATCTCGGAGAAAACCCACGCAGGTCTCGGGGAGAACGTGCAAACTCTGTACAGACAGCACCCACAGTCGGGATTGAACCTGGGTCTCTGGCGCTGTAAGGTGGCGACTCTACCACCGTGCCGCCCCCTCTCATGAACGCAACTCTTCCATCTTCCCTGTCCCTCGCTGCCCAGTACACTGACTGGCAGGTTGAGCTGCCAGCCCAACAGATGATGGTATACCCACACACAATGAATGATTCACTAATAATGATCTAATATAGAGCTTCAGCTCCATCTGAGCGAGGCTTGGAATTGCAAAAAGAAAAATAGAGATGATAGAGATGTAATGACTGGAGATCTGTCCCCATTTGTTACAGATGCTACATACAAAATGTACATTGTGTTCATATTTAACTCCTTTGTCAGATGTCAGTGGGATTGTACTTTTTATTGCCTATTACCAAATTATTATCCAGTTTATATCACCTGCTTATTCCAATGTCACTCTGCTGGGATGAAACGGCTTATTTTATTTATTACAGGTGTAAAACCCTGATGCGTTTGGCATTTGTAATGTATAAAAGAGCTGCATCATTTATAAAAGTGTCCACATTGTTGCTGGAGATATGCTCGATCTAAACAGGAATGTAGATTGTGATGAATTACTGATGACTCCCTCCCTAGGAACATAATTTGTTTTTCCTTTCCGAGGAGGAGTAACGTCTGGCCCCCAGCAGATGCGCAGCCCTCTATTTTACACATACATACCATCAGAACTACCATTAGGGCAGCACAGTGAGTTGCTGCCTCACAGCGCCAGAGACCCGGGTTCGATTGCAACTACGGGTGCTGTCTGTACGGAGTCTGCAAGTTCTCCCCGTAACCTGCGTAGGTTTCCCCCGAGATCTTCGGTTTCCTCCCACACTCCAAAGGCGTACAGGTTTGTAGGTTAATTGGCTTGGGATAGGTGTAAATTGTCCCTAGTGGGTGTGTCGGATAGTGTTAGTGTGCGGGGATCGCTGGTCGGTGCGGACTCGGTGGGCCGAAGGGCCTGTTTCCACGCTGTATCTCTAAACTACACTACACTACAGCAGGCCCGTGTCTGTCTGTGATTCTCTGCTGCAGAAATAATCTCCCATTCCCATCAGTTGAGTTTAGTTTATTGTCACGTGTACTGAGGTAGCGCAAAAAGCTTGTGTTGCGTGCTAACAAGTTAAAGGAAAGATAATACATGATTCCAATCGTGTGGTCCTTAGTGTACAGAGACATGTACACACACAGATAAAGGGAATAACGTTAGTAATGTTTAGTGCAAGGTAAAGTCCGATCAAAGATAGTCCGAGGGTCTCCAGTGAGGTAGATGGTAGCTCAGGACTGTTCTCGAGTTGTTGGTAGGATGGTTCAGTTGCCTAATAACAGCTTGGAAGAAACTCCCTGTGACCGCGTGGGTTTTCTCCGGGTGCTCCGGTTTCCTCCTACACTCCAAAGAAGCACAGGTTTTTAGGCTGATTGGCTTCGGTTAAAAAAACTGTAAATCATCCCCAGCGTGTAAGATAATGCTGGTGATCGCTAGTCCGCACGGACTTGGTGGGCCGAAGGGCCAGTTTCCGCAGTGTATCTCTAAAGTCTTAACTTTAGGGAACTTTCTGTATTACTAAGTAGGAAAGAAGCCATGTGTAATGTGAGGGTTAACATGACTTTTCAGCTAAAATGGAGGTGTCTGCTTACACTCCCTCTGTCAGGCCACCAAGTTCACTGGGGAAAAACACTCAGCCTCAAGCCTTTGAATGGTGCAGCTGCAAATAAATATCATTACCAGGTGAACTCTTTCTAACCTGAGACAATCAAAACTAGCTCAAGTCAAGTTAAATCAATTACAGACTTCAAGTTTCCTTGTAGATTAGTTTAGCTTACAGATACAGCGCGGAAACAGGCCCTTCGACCCACCGAGTCCGCGCCGACCAGCGATCCCCACACATTAACACTATCCTACACACACTAGGGACAATTTTTACACTTACCAAGCCAATTTACCTACATACCTGTACGTCTTTGGATTGTGGGAGGAAACCGAAGATGTCGGAGAAAACCCACGCTCTGTGGATTACTAATGGCACGCGTATTAATTTATCAAACTTTGCTGAATATATTATTTATCTGAGTGTTATTGCATTTACAGTGACTATTAAGCTGCTGCAAGTAAGACCATCATTGTTCCATTGTCAGTTCATGTGACAATTTCACACCCTTGAGAGTCTTCTCTCGACTCTTATCAAGTTGAGTTTATTGTCAGCAGTGATTCGAGTTGCAACAGCAGCATCACACGCACACGGACTCAGATAATGCACAAAACCATAAATGATACATACAGGATATTACATTCGGCAGCTGATGGAATGATTAACCCTTGCTTTTAAAATGAAGGAGTACAGCTAGTTTTAAAATATTGAATAAAGGAACCGCAGATACTGGTTTACAGTTAGAAAGTGCTGGAGTAACTCAGCAGGGCAGTCAGCAACCCTGGAGAGCATGGAGAGGTGACATTTTGGGTCGGGACCCTTCTTCAGACTGATCGTAGGAGGGGGAGGGTGGAAGAAAGCTACGAGGGGCAGGACAAAACGTGGACGTTTGTAAAACAGAGCTGACTGGTGTTTACAGCTTCGGAAGGGAGCACGGGGTTATCAGAAGGAGGTAGACGAAAATGCTGGAGAAACTCAGCGGGAGCAGCAGCATCTATGGAGCGAAGGAAATAGGCAACGTTTCGGCACGAAACGTTGCCTATTTCCTTCGCTCCATAGATGCTGCTGCACCCGCTGAGTTTCTCCAGCATTTTTGTCTACCTTCGATTTTCCAGCATCTGCAGTTCCTTCTTAAACACAACGAAATGCATGTGTAGGAAGGAACTGCAGATGCGGGTTTAAACACGAAGATAGACACAAAATGCTGGAGTAACTCGAATCGTCAGCCATTCCTTCTCTCCAGAGATGCTGCCTGTCCCTCTGAGTTACTCCAGCATTTTGTGTCCATCTACAGGGCGATCATTTAATCTATCTGTACACTGTGGGTGGCACGATTGTAATCATGTATTGTCTTTCCACTGACTGCTTGGCACACAAGACCAGTCAAGTCACATTTATTTATATAGCACTTTTAAAAAACGACTCTCGTTGGCCAAAGTGCTTTACATTTGTTATAAGAATAGTATAAACAAACAAACTACATACATATAGCCCTCGCTCAGTGGACGTCAGGAAAGGCTTGGGAGTATAGATAGTCTTGACTTAAAGGAGTCGATGGAGGGGGCAGTTCTGATGGGAAGGGGGGATGCTGTTCCACAGTCTAGGAGCTGCAACCGCAAAGGCGCGGTCGCCCCTGAGCTTATGCCTAGACCGCGGGATATTCAGTAGTAATAATAATAATGGATGGGATTTATATAGCGCCTTTCTAGATACTCAAGGCGCTTTACATCGCATTATTCATTCACTCCTCAGTCACACTCGGTGGTGGTGAGCTACTTCTGTAGCCACAGCTGCCCTGGGGCAGACAGACGGAAGCGTGGCTGCTAATCTGCGCCTACGGCCCCTCCGACCACCGGCAGTCACTCACACACATTTACACACATTCACACACAGGCAAAGGTGGGTGAAGTGTCTTGCCCAAGGACACAACGGCAGTATGCACTCCAAGCGGGATTCGAACCGGCTACCTTCCGGTCGCCAGCCGAACACTTGGCCCATTGCGCCATCTGTCGTCCAGTAGTCCCAAGTCGGCCGATCTGAGGGACCTGGAGGTGGAGTGGTGGGTGAGAAGACTTTTAATGTAGGAGGGGGCACGCAACAAATGTTTTTCACTGTACCTCGTTTCACGTGGCAATAAACTAAACTAAACTGAACTGAATGACGTGAACTAACTCATAGGACTTCCCTATGTCCCAGACTCACGGACTGTTCCAGCAGTACTGAGTATCACCAGCTGCAGCTTGTATAAGTGGAGTCCCTGATGGGCAGAGAAGCACGAGGTTAATTGATGATTTAGTTGATACTTTAACAGACAAAACCTGGGTAACTTTAACTCATTAAAGTGTTCTTTCTTCACCATTCTCTGCCTCGGAGGGTGGTGGAGGCAGGTTCTCTGGATGCTTTCAAGAGAGAGCTAGATAGGGCTCTTTAAAAATAGCGGGGTCAGGGGATATGGGGAGAAGGCAGGAATGGGGTACTGATTGGGGATGATCAGCCATGATCACATTGAATGGCGGTGCTGGTTCGAAGGGCCAAATGGCCTACTCCTGCACCTATTGTCTATTGTCATTGATAACAAATGCTCAAAACCAACTAGTACCTTTTTGATATACAGCATCTTCAAAAAAAAAAAAAAGCCAGCCATTAGTTTAAAGAGCAAACATCTCTTTGACACTACGGGTCCACCACTGGTTTTCCAGCATCCTTGGTTCCAGAGCCTTTCTGGATTATCTGTTTGGCTGGACCAACAGAGGTCACGGCCTCAGAGGGGAGTCCAACGGTACCGGAACAGTCTGCCTATGCCGGTGCGGGACCGAGATATGGGCCACTCAAAGTCGGCCGAGGAAGTCGGCTATGAGAACAGATGAGCCGGCTCTGTCCGGGCTGGAGTTCCAGAGCTCCGGCTGCAGGGGGAAGGGTCAAGATTGGCCACCTCATCCGGCCTAGGCACCACGTTTTCAGGGGGGACTTCCTGGGGGGTAGATTGCATATGCGCTCTGTTAATTTTCTCAGGATTAAAGTAGGTACAGGGCCGTCAGTCTCCGGAAAATTGGTGGAGAGCCTGCATTACTAGTGGTGCGGGCGGTAGAGCTGCTGCCTCACAGCGCCAGAGGCCCGGGTTTGATCCTGACCTCAGATGCTGACAGTGCGGAGTTTGCACGTTCCCCCTGTGACCGCGCGGGATCTCTCCAGGTGCTCCGGTTTCCTCCCACATCCCAAAGGCACGCAGGTTTGTGGGTTGATTGGCTTCTGTAAATCGCCCAGTGTAGAACTGTTGGTGATATACGTGAATGGGGAGAAGGCAGGAGAATGGGGTTGAGAGGGAAAGATAGATCAGACACGATTAAATGGCGGAGTAGACTTGATGGACCGAGCGGCCTAATGCCCCTGTCCCACTTGGGAAAACCTGAACGGAAACCTCTGGAGACTTTGCGCCCCGCCCAAGGTTTCCGTGCGGTTCCCGGAGGTTGCAGGTGGTTGCCGGAGTTGCAGGTAGTGGAAGCAGGTAGGGAGACTGACAAAAACCTCCGGGAACCGCACGGAAACCTTGGGTGGGGCACAAAGTCTCCAGAGGTTTCCGTTCAGGTTTCCTAAGTGGGACAGGGGCATAACTCTGCTCCTGTGACTTATGAGCTTATGAATGGGTGATCGATGGTCGGCATGAACTTGGTCGGTGGGCCAAAGGGCCTGTTTCCATGTTGTCTCTTTCAATTCAATATTAATTGACGGCTATTGTTGAAATGATGCTTTGAAGTTAAAATATGTTTTCTGTAATCAGCGTCAAGGGGTTAAACTGTGTGGCATCGTTTACAGTTCTGACCACCATGTTAATGAAGTATGACCTCTGAAATGCCATGTAAATATTAAGACGGCTCTCTAAGTATACCAGGGCTGCAATTAATTAATAACAGTAATTGTTAATTGCTGTTCAGTTTATTACATTTTAATTAGTGACCTCTTCTTGTTAATCTTTTATTCCTACATACATTCTTCTGTGAATATGTTGAGGTTACGCATTGGATGGAACCCAGGATGAATGTTAATGAGGCTTTTAACCAGAGTTGTGGTGGGGAAGAGAGGCACCAACATTGTGTACAAAATCATGAGAGGAATAGATCGGGTAGATGCACAGAGTCTCTTGCCCAGAGTAGGGGAATCGAGGACCAGAGGACATGGGTTCAAGGTGAAGGGGGAAAGATTTAATAGGAATCTGAGGGGTAACATTTTCACACAAAGGGCGGTGGGTGTACGGAACAAGCTGCCAGAGGAGGTAGTTGAGGCTGCGATTATCGCAACGTTTAAGAAACAGTTGGATAGGTACATGAATAGGACGGGTTTGGAGGGATATGGACCAAGCACAGGCAGGTGGGACTAGTGTACCTGGGACATGTTGGGCCAAAGGGCCCCTTTCCACACTGTGTCACTCGATGTTGAAAATGCCTTGTCAAGGCTGCAAAATGGAGGAACTAAAGAAGGCGGCTGCTTAGGTAGTAGGAGATCTCCCCGACGGGCAGTTTTCCTTGGTCAACAATCTGCCAGGCTGTTGCCATGATTACTTGTCTCCGAGATGCTGGCTGTGAACCAACGTCCTCCTGAGGCTGAGAGCTCAGAAACATAGAAACATAGAAAATAGGTGCAGGAGTAGGCCATTCAGCCCTTCGTGCCTGCACCGCCATTAAGAGCCCTATCTAACTCTCTCTTGAAAGCATCCATAGAACCTGCCTCCACCGCCCTCTTGAGGCAGAGAATTCCACACACTCGCCACTCTCTGTGAGAAAAAGTGTTTCCTTGTCTCCGTTCTAAATGGCTTGCTCCTTATTCTTAAACTGTGGCCCCCTGGTTCTGGACTCCCCCAACATGTTTCCTGCCTCTAGCGTGTCCAAGATCTTAACAATCTTCACAGGGAATGCGTGAGGCCACTCTGCAGAACAACAGTAAAAGTTATTTAATCGTGGTTGGTCAAATGCAAACATTAAATGACGATAATAACCGAGGCTGCTCTCTCTCCTGACAAAGTGGCAACAACATGGGCAGCAGTGTTTGCATAATTGCAGCAGGTTCGTGTGAAAACAACTCGGGGATAGCAATCTGTATGAAAAGAGAGGGTGACAATTATCTTCATAATTAGGCATAACATCTTTATGATTTCTACGGAGGTGAACCAAGACCGACCAAACATATAATGCAGATTTAATGGGATCATCGGAACGTGGGAATGAATTGTAAATAGCAAGGATTTCAAGGCTAGGATGGATAGGGAAGGTTTAGATGGGTAGGAAAGATTTAGCCGGATATGGGGCCAAACCTAAGCAAATGGGACTATCTTAGATGGACCATCTTGGTCAGCATGGACGAGTTGGGCCGAAGGGCCTGTTTCTGTGCTGTAATACAGTAGACAACAGACGATAGGTGCAGGATTAGGCCATTCGAGCCAGCACCGCCATTCAATGTGATCATGGCTGATCATCCCCAATCAGTACCCCGTTCCTGCCTTCTCCCCATATCCCCTGACTCTGCAAATTTTAAGAGCCCTATCTAGCTCTCTCTTGAAAGCATCCAGTGAACATACCTCCACTGCCCTCTAAGGCAGGGAATTCCACAGATTCATAACTCTCTGTGAGAAAAAGTGTTTCCTCGTCTCCGTTCTAAATGGCTTACTCCTTACTCTTAAACTGTGGCCCCGGTTCTGGACTCCCCCAACATCGGGAACATTGGACTTAGGCTGAGGAAGAACTGAGCAAGTGATGCCAAAACAATGCGTTTGAGAGGGTCACTGATGCAAACTGTTTGGATTATTGGTGGCTTTCTTTAAGTTAGTTTATTCTCCGTGTACAAGGTACAGTGGAAAGCTGGGCATGGCCATCAGGAAGGATGAGTAGATGGTGAGGAGGGTTACTGGAATGGCTCCAAAGAGTTTGAGACTCCACTGCTGTGTAGACCTGACCTGGAGAGAGTGGGGGTGATTACCATCAGAATGGGTAAGGATAAGTGAAATGACATTCCATTGGTTCCCTCTGCTCCAGAAACAGGCCCTTCGGCCCATCGAGTCCGCGCCAACCAGCGATCACCCAGTTCACTAACACTATCCTCCACACTAGAGACAATTTACAATCTTTACTGAAGCCAATTAACCACCAAACCTCCACGTCTTTGGGGTGTGGGAGGATACTGGAACACCTGGAGAAACAGGGAGCACGTGCAAACTCCATACAGACAGCACCCATAGTCGGATTGAACCTGGGTCTCTGACAGCTGTAAGACAGCAATTCCACCACTGGGTCTGCCTGGCAGCTGTAAGACACCACGTCGGAGATATCTCACCAGCCCAGTGTGGAGCTGCCTAAATATATAATCATACTGTATCCCAATGGCACAATAGCTTTTCACACAGATGGCGGTGTGTGTATATAGAACAAACTGCCAGAGGTGGTAGTTGAGGTAGGTACTTTGAGCTTGAGTTTAGTTTATTGTCACATGTACCGAGGTACAGAGAAAAGCTTTTGTTGCGTGCTAACTTGGTTTATACTCTCTAGAATTTAGGAGATTGAGAGGGGATCTTATCGGGGTTGGCAGGCTAGATGCAGGCGGATTGTTCCCGATGTTGGGATATTTAACCTAAACCTATCCAGTCCAGGACAAGGGGCACAGCTTAGGCGGGGGAGTCCTTTAGAACCGAGTGAGGTAACTTTTTTTCACAGAGTGGTTGAATCTCTGGAACTTTGCCACAGAGGGTAGTTGAGGCCACATGTACATAGAAGAGCTTTTGTGTGGCCCTTGTGGCTAAGGGGTCAGAGGGTAAAGGCAATACGGGATCGATTGGATGTCAGCCAAATCATATTGGTACGGTGGAATCGAAGAAAGCCTACTCCTGCACCTAATTTTATGTTTCTAACCAGTTCAGTCAGCGGAGTACCATCGATAGGTACAAATATATTGGTACGTGGAATAGGAAAGGTTTGGAGGAATGTTGGCTGGAAGGTGGGCAGGTGGGACAAGTGTAGATGGGAGCATCTTGGTCAGCGCGGGCGTTGGGCCGAAGGGCCTATTTCCACTCTGTATGGCTCCATGGTCCAATGAATATTTTACCCATAACCTATCCAGGTCTACCAAGACACACAAGAAACCAGTTCTCTGCACTACAGGCCAAATTGAATACCAATGCAAGATGAATTGGTGCTGAAGAGGTTACAAGTGTCCCTTGAGGAGTCCAACATCAAACAAAAAGGGATAACAAAGGGACACAGCAAAGAGGTGGGGAATTCACCGCTGGTGGTGTCAGCAGAACAATTTGCTGATCTTTGATCAGATAAATCTTTGAGGCCTTAATTATATTAAAAGGATTTCATGTTTGAAAGTTCCAATTTACAATTCCCAGTAGAGTATCAATAATTTAAAATTATTGGGCAGTAAAAATTAATGGCTATTAATTCGGACTTGGAAGAACATTATTCTCTAGTATGAGCCATGAAACAATGCCTTAATAAAACCATGTAATTATTTCAATAATTCAATTTGACATTAGTGACATTTTGGGCTTTAGAAACCCGAACTATGGCTCAGTTTATGTATGTGTAATTAAATGGGGAGCTAAACTCCTTTGAAAGAATCCACTCTCTAATGGAGTACAGGTTCAAAAGCATAGGTAATTTCCCCTTCAAAGAATACGAGATGTGACAAGACCTTGGTTGGTCTTGGTATGCAAAACATTGACTTCCTGCCACATACACATAGCCCTTGAATCCAATGTGAAACTTCAGATTGGTTATTCTGCCAACGTTTTGACAAAAATCACCTCTAGGGCTGATTAAAAGTAAGAGTCATTCATTTTGGGACAGCGGTAGAGTTGCTGCCTTACAACACCAGAGACCCGGGTTCGATCCTGACTACAGGTGCTGCCTGTAAAGAGTTTGTATATTCTCCCGTGTTTAAGAAGGAACTGCAGATGCTGGAAAATCGAAGGTAGACAAAAATACTGGAGAAACTCAGCGGCTGAGGCAGCATCTATGGAGCGAATAGGCAACGTTTCGGGCCGAAACCCTTCTTCAGACTGATCAAACCCTTCTTCAGACTGATTCAGACTGACAGTCTGAAGAAGGGTTTGGCCCGAAATGTTGCCTATTTCCTTCGCTCCATAGATGCTGCTGCACCCGCTGAGTTTCTCCACCATTTTGTCTACCTTGTACATTCTCCCCGTGACCACGTGGGTTTTCACCGGGTGCTCCAGTTTCTTCCCACACTCCAAAGACGTACAGGTTTGTAGGTTATTTGGCTTCGGTAAATTGCAAATTGTCCATGGTACCTTGGATAGTGCTAGTGTAAGGAGTGATCGCGAACATCGGTGAGCCAAAGGGTCTGTTTCCACGCTGTATCTCTATTGTCTTAGGTAGGTAGTTTAGCTTATTGTCACCTCTACCAAGGTGCAGTGAAACGCTTTTGTTACGTGCTAACAAGTCAGCGAAAAGACAATACATGATAACAATCTACTTTGCCATCTACTTTGTACAGATAAAGTCTAATATTAAGACAAAGATGAGGTGACATTCCTTCACGCAGAGTCGTTAGTATTTGTAACACTTTTTCTCAAAGGGCAGTTGTGCAGAGTCCTAGAATAAGTTTGAGGTAAAGTTAGAACGTTTCTACACAGACAAGGGGGGTGAGAGGCCAGTGCAGGTAGATGTGGAGCTGAGGTTATAACCTGATCAACTATGATCTGATTGAATGGTAGAACAATGTTATATCTAGTTCTAGAAGCTTCCACACTGAGCCCCCCCCCCCCCCCAAAGTGACCTTCTCTGTAATCAAATAAATAAGATTGTCCCTGCTGTGTGTAGGATAGTGTTAGTGTGCGGGTATCACTGGTCAGTGTGGACTCGATGGGCCGAAGGGCCTGTTTCCAGGATGTATCTCTAAAACTAAAACTAAAACAAAGGATAAAGAATGCAGGTATTGACCAAGGACATGTCAGGTGCTGTGATGAGGAACAACATTTCTGCACAGTGGATAGTTTGAGACTGGAATGCAATGCAGAAAGATCCAGTTGTGGTTTACAAAGGAATGAATTAAGTGCTTGAAATGAAAAGATTGCAGGGCAGTGGAGAGAGGGTGGGAGCGTGTGCATTGTTTATTATTGTTGCATGCATTCTTTGTCCATGCTGTAACTACCTTGTAGGAACTAAACTCTTACACCTGCCAATTGTACTGCATTTCCGAGATGTGGGCGGACCCTTGGATGGCTGGTCGGTGTGGACTCGGTGGGCACGAAAAGCAAGCTCTCACCCCTTGGGGAAGGTGTAGAAGGCCAATGAGGACAGGATTTATCCTCATGTAGATCCATCTGTTGACACATAGATGGTGCCCAAGGACTGAAGACTGCAGATGTTACGAAGGGTGCTGGGATAAGCTTAGTAACTACAGTCGGTTTAATCTCAGGAATGGGTTAAGTTAGTCACAGAACCATGCAGTGTACAACCCACCCATTCAGCCCACCAAGTACATTCCATCTATCAAGCATCCATTCACACTAATCCTATTTTTTTTTTCTCCTCCCACAGTCCTTTCAACCTCTAGATTCTAACATCCGAAAGAAGGGTCTCGACCCGATATGTCACCCATTCCTTCTCTCCAGAGATGCTGCCCGTCTCGCTGAGTTACTCCAACTTTTTCTGTCTATCTTCAGTTTACGAATGTTTTAATTAGGAATTTTCAACATTGACTTCTTGGAGAACGCATCGCAGATTCACAATGCATTTTCACATGACAAATAGCTTCCTGCGTGCATATTTACCAAAAAAGATTTTAAAAAACAATTTGTTCCACTGTTTCCATTTTTAAAAATGTTGCTTGACAAAATGTTTTGTGGGAATGCATCTTTAGTTTAGGTATACAGCGCAGAAACAGGCCCTTCAGACCACCGGGTCCGTGCCAACCAGCGATCCACGCACATTAACACAAACCTACATGCACTGGGGAAAATATTTTTACACCTACACCAAGTCAAGTAACCTACAAACCTGTACGTCTTTGGAGTGTGGGAAGAAACCGAAGAACTCTGAGAAAACTCACGCAGTCACGGGAAGAATGCACAAACTCCATACAGACAGCACCCGTAGTCGGGATCGAACCCGGGTCTACCACTGTGCCGCCCTAATTCACAACTGAAGGAAGGGCCATCCTTAAAAGGACACTGAAGAAGTGTCCTGACCTGAAACGTCACCGGTCCATGTTCTCCAGAGATGCTGCATGGCCCACTGAGTTACTCCAGCACTCTGCATCATTTTGTCCATCCTTAAATTCTATCTTGATTAGATAAGGAGAATTTGTAGCTTTGGTGATAAGATCAAGAACCAAAGGACAAAGAGTGAAATATTGGCAAAAGACCTTGCCTTACAGTGTGAAAGATCCTAACTACGAGTGCTGTATGTTTGTACGTTATCCCCGTGCATTTTCTCGGAGATCTTCGATTCCCTCCCACACTCCAAAGAAGCACAGTTGCAGGTTAATTGGCCTGGTATGAATGTAAGATTGTCCCTGGTGTGTGTAGGATAGTGTTAGTGTGCGGGGATCGCTGGTCAGTGTGGACTCGATGGGCCGAAGGGCCTGTTTCCACGCTGTTCCTCTAAAACTAAAACTAAAACAAAGGATAAAGAATGCAGGTATTGACAAAAGACCTGTCAGGAGCTGTGATGAGGAACAACATTTCTGTATAATGGATAGTTCGAGACTGGAATGCAATGCAAAGGTAATCATGCAGGAAGATCCAGTTGTGGTTTACAAAGAAATTGATTAAGTGCTTGAAATGAAAAGATTGCAGTGCAGTGGGTAGAGGGTGGGGACATGTGCATTGTTTATTATTGTTGCATGCATTCTTCTTCATGCTGTAAATACCTTGTGATAGAAATAGAACAACTCTTACACATGCCAATTATAGTACATTTCCGAGATGTTGGCAGCACCTTGGATGGCTGGTCGGTGTGGGCTGAAGGGCCTGTCTACGCCCTGTATCTCTAAATCTAAACTACACTAAAACTTGTGCCAACATGTGTACTTCCTGTCTTACATAAGGAGGCCAATACCATGCATGGAATGTCAGATCTAGTCTCACCAATGGCCTATATAACTGAAGCAAAACCTCCCAATTTTTTGTTTTAATTCAACTTTTCACGCAATAAATAATATTTTGCTGGCTTTGCTAATTACTTACTGTTCGGCATGCATGCCTTTGGTAGTCCCAGCTGTAAGACAGCCAGATACCATTGTATCTCAGTGTTCTGTAATCTCTCACAGTCGGGTAAATGCTTCCTTTTTGTTTATAGTTTTGCTGCCAAAATGGATAATCTAATTTCAACTCGCACGATATAGTGTTGCCAGATATTTGCCAACTCACTCAACTGATCTCTTTTCCTTTGGTGACTTCCCTTCCATCCACTTCACAACTTGCCTTTCCACCTAATGTAAGAAAACAGATACTGGCTGTGTAGGAAGGAACTGCAGATGCTGGTTTCAAACCGAAGATTGACACAAAAAGCTGGAGAAACAGGCAGCATCTCTGGAGAGAAGGGATGGGTGACGTTTCGGGTCGAGACCCTGGGTCTCGACCCAAAACGTCACCCATTCCTTCTCTCAACAGATACTGATTTGTTCCAAAGACGGACACAAAGTGCTGGCATAACTCTGGCAGATCCGGCAACATCTCTGGAACAAGATGGATAGTGATGTTTCAGGTCGGGCCCCTTCTTCAGACAAAAAAAAGTCTCTGTTCTCCAGTCTGAAGAAGGAACAAAGGCCAGAAGTGAAATGGAGACAAAAATCTAATGATAAACATAGAAACATAGAAACATAGAAATTAGGTGCAGGAGTAGGCCATTCGGCCCTTCGAGCCTGCACCGCCATTCAATATGATCATGGCTGATCATCCAACTCAGTATCCCGTACCTGCCTTCTCTCCATACCCCCTGATCCCCTTAGCCACAAGGGCCACATCTAACTCCCTCTTAAATATAGCCAATGAACTGTGGCCTCAACTACCCTCTGTGGCAGAGAGTTCCAGAGATTCACCACTCTCTGTGTGAAAAAAGTTCTTCTCATCTCGGTTTTAAAGGATTTCCCCTTTATCCTTAAGCTGTGACCCCTTGTCCTGGACTTCCCTAACATCGGGAACAATCTTCCTGCATCTAGCCTGTCCAACCCCTTAAGAATTTTGTAAGTTTCTATAAGATCCCCTCTCAATTTTCTAAATTCTAGAGAGTATAAACCAAGTATAAAGGACAAATACTGTAGTTGGATTATATTTCTGTGCTATTATTAAAGTCTTTTTCTTAATGTAATGAGCAAGAGGAAAGAATTGTCCTCCTAATCAAAGATCAGTGTGACAAAATGTTATTCTTTTAATTCAGAGCAAATTGGATTCCTTTAATTTCTTTAATTCAGAACAAATGGCACAGCGGCCGTGTTGCTGCCTTACAGCAGCTGAGACCCCGGTTAGTTCCTGCCTACGGATGCTATTTGTATAGAGATTTATACGTTCTCTCCATGACCACGTGGGTTTTCTCCGGGTGCTCCGGTTTCCTCCCACACTCCAAAGACACGCAGGTTTGTAGGCTAATTGGCTTTGGTAAAATTGTAAATTGTCCCTAATGTGTGTAGGATAGTGCTGGTGTGCAGGGATCGCTGGTCGGCATGGACTTGGTATCCACACAGTACCTCTAAACAAAACTAAAATGATATCAATATCTCTTTTCTTTATCTATCATTTATAAATCCTTCCTGAACATAGTTTCTCAATCATTGCCAAAGAGTATTGATCAATGAGTCTTGCTGTAGCTAATATCATCTCCTGGCCACCTGTAAACTAACTGTTTGAGGCTGTTGGCAATGGTGTTTCCAGGGCTGGTGCCAACAGTTTAATCTTAACATCAGCAGCTTAAAGAGTTCATGTTCTATTCCTGTAGGTTCCACCTCTGCTCTTGGAAAAGATACTTTGCCAAAGATACATTTTTAAACATCATTTTACTTTCTTGACATAATGATACTGTCAATTCAAATCCAGACTTGTTATCTCAATGAAAACAATCCACAGTGTTTCTGCCCATAACCTTCAGGCAATAAAGATAAAGATAGCGCCCTTTAAATTGACTTAACACGTAAAATAACAAAGTCGGAACAGAAACATAGAAAATAGGTGCAGGAGTAGGCCATTCGGCCATTTGAGCCTGCACCGCCATTCAATATGATCATGGCTGATCATCCAACTCGGTATCCCGTACCTGCCTTATCTCCATACCCCCTGATCCCTTTAGCCACAAGGGCCACATCTAACTCCCTCTTAAAAATAGCCAATGATCTGGCCTCAACTACCTTCTGTGGCAGAGAATTCCAGAGATTCACCACTCTCTGTGTAAAAAATGTTTTTCTCATCTCAGTCCTAAAAGCTTTCCCCTTTATCCTTAAACTGTGACCCCTTGTTCTGGACTTCCCCAACACCGGGAATAATCTTTCTGCATCTAGCCTGTCCAACCCCTTAAGAATTTTGTACGTTTCTATAAGACCCCCCCTCAATCTTCTAAATTCTAGCGAGTACAAGCCGAGTCTATCCAGTCTTTCTTCATATGAAAGTCCTGCCTTCCCAGGAATCAGTCTGGTGAACCTTCTCTGTACTCCCTCCATGGCAAGAATGTCTTTCCTCAGATTAGGGTTGCAGTGTTGAACATTTATCCTGGTGCTATGAGAAATAAGTACATTTCTGTATCATTCAACCTCGTGAAAGCCTCGTGTCACAGGTAGATAGGGTGGTCAAAAATAAATTCCAAAGCTTCAAGAAGACAGCGATGGATAGGCCTGGGGGAATGCTTAAAGTCCTCTTCACCTGTTGTAATAATTCTGTGCTGTAAACAAGGTTGAAACTGAGCCTGTGTAACTGACACACTGCGGTCGACTTTAGTCAGATTCTGTTCTCTCTTGGCAAAGAACAAATGACAATCGTAAAACAATAAAATAACGTCTGGTAACAGGACCGTTTGCCTGTCTGTAATGGGATGGAATTGGCCTGTGTTTACCCTTCCGTGTTTTTCAGAGATACAGTATAAGTGTTATACTGTAAGATCATTCGGAAAAGGGAAAAATGCTTAAGTGCCTGCTACAGTCAACAACACATCAAAGGAAAATGATGTATATAAAGAACAGATTAATGTTTGTTCGTTGAGCAACCTCCTACATTGTTCCGAGTGTTCACTGTGTTTGACGCTTTTACATGAAGTCTTGATTGCCTCGTCCAATCGTGAGTTTAAAGTTTTCTTTAACAATAGGGTGGTCAAAATTGCTTTTTGGTGCAATGGGACCTGGAACACATTGACAGAGGGTGGTAGTGGAGGGCGATACAATACAGGCGTTTAAGATGCTTTTAGACAGGCACATGGAATGGAAGGGTTTATGATCATGTACAGACACATGAGATCAGTTTAACTTGACACCATGCTCAGCACAATCATTGTGGGCCGAAGGGCCTGTTCCAGTGCTGTACTGGTCCACGTTCGATGTTGTTTGACTGGGCTTATATTCATTGGAATTTAGAAGGATGAGAAGGGATCTTATAGAAACATATAAAATTCTTAAAGGGATTGGACAGGCTAGATGCAGGGAAAAAAGCAGGAAACATGTTCCCGATGTTGGGGGAGTCCAGAATCAGGGCTCGCAGTTAAAGACGCAGTTAAAATGTTTTTCCTCATTTCGGTCCTAAATGGCCTACCACTGCGTGGTAGGCCATTTAGGACCGAAATGAGGAAAAACATTTTCAGCCAGACAGTTGTGAATCTGTGGAATTCTCTGCCACAGAAGGCAGTGGAGGCCGATTCACTGGATGTATTCAAGAGAGAGTTAGATATAGCTCTTAGGTCTAACAGGATCAAGGGATATGGGGAGAAAGCAGGAATGGGGTACTGATTTTGGATGATCAGCCATGATCATATTGAATGGCGGTGCTGGCTCAAAGGGTGAATGGCCTACTCCTGCACCCATTTTCTATGTTTCTATTTTTAAGAAGGAACTGCAGATGCTGGAAAATCGAAGGTAGACAAAAGTGCTGGGGAAACTCAGTGGGTGCAGCAGCATCCATGGAGCGAAGGAAATAGGCAAAGTTTTTCTTTGTTCCATAGATGCTGCTGCACCCGCTGAGTTTCTCCAGCACTTTTGTCTACCTTCTATGTTTCTATATTGTCCAATGCAATTAAATTCTTGCTTTTACAAGGAACAAAAATCTCTAATGGTAATGCAGATGTAGTTTCCCCAACACTGTGCAGTTGCAGCGAGACTTCCCTTACCACACTCCATCTTCTCCGCTATAAATGCCAGCGTTTTATTCGCATTCCTAATCACCTATCAAGCCTCCCCACTGAACTTCCCCATGTTTCACATACAAAGACAGCGATTCTGTCTGTTCTGCCGGATTTCCAGCCACTTCTCATTCCTGCGCTTATGCACTTTAGAGGCACCCTGTCAAAAACGTCCTCTCAAATCCTACTGCTCCAAAGCTTGGCCACAAATTCACCTCTAACCGACTCTCCAATAAGCCTGCGAGTGAATAATTGCCTCTAAAAGCCTGACTTCTCAAATGGTGCACATTCATTAGTGCCTGTCGAAGCTTCGTTTCCCTGTGACCCTCCGTCAGGTTTTTTTCTTAATGATGGAATACATTTTCCAAAAGGCATCTGAGACCAGGGTGACCCAAGTGTAGAGAATTCTGCAGACACTTACTATTAATCAGTATTCAATTAACTGCAGTGCCACATCTCAATTGTGTGGTACTTTTAAGATGGAAAGTCAAAAGATCTAAAAGACTGCCAGAGTCCAAATGGGCTGATTTGTGTTTGCATTTAGTCAACTTCAAATAGAAAGGGTTTTGAATTCAAATAATATTTAGATGGGAAAGGAGAATACTAAGAGATCAAAGATGCCCTAACAGAACCCATAGCTCGAAGGGCCGAATGGCCTACTCCTGCACCTATTTTCTATGTTTCTAAATTTCCAAACAAAACACAGTGCTGGAGAAGCAAAGCAGGAAATAGTGAGTGATACAGCATGGAAACAGGCCCTTCAGCCCAACTTGCCCCCACTGACCAACATGCCTCATCTACACTAGTCCCACCTGCCTGCGTTTGATCCATGTCCCTCCAAACCTGTGCTATCCATGTACCTATCCAAATGTTTCTTAAATGTTGCAATAGTCCCTGCCTCAACTACCTGCTCCGGCAGCTCGGTCTATACACCCTTTGTGTGAAAAAGTGACCCCTCAGATTCCTCTTAAACCTTCCCTCACCTTAAACCTATGCTGGAATCTTGAGTAAAAGACAAAGTGCTGGAGGAACTCAGCAGGTTAGGCCACATCTGTGAAGGGAATAGACAGGCAACGTTTCCCCTCACCTCCCTCTACCAAATTCCTCCCCATTCCTCGTCTTGAAGAAGGGTCCCAACACAAAACATCACCTGTCCATTCCCTCCACAGATGCTGTCTGACCCGCTGAGTTCCTCCAGTACTTGGTTTTTTCTCTCTCAAGATTCCAGCATCTGCAGTTCCTTGTGTCTCCTCCCTAATGACTGGTCACTGAAAGACCTGATCAGCAAGAAGATGAGGGCAAATTCGATATACAGGTAACGTTATGATTATTCCTTTACTCCTGCAGTTTGTGTCTCTTTTTGTCAGAAGTGAGGAGTTGGGTATGAGAGGAATCTCGACACTTTCAGACCCTGGTCGGTCAAGTGCGGAGGCCAGACCAAAAGCGTCAAGTGAGTGTCAACAGAAGTTGGAACGCATCCCATCAAGTTATAACTGTGAGCGGAAGATTGGTGTGAGAGGTTGAGGCATCAGCTACTGGGAGTAGCACTGACTGAAACCACTACGCTGTTTGGTGGAATAATACTTGAAAGGTTCAGGATTGCAGGAATCAGAAACATCTCGGGGGATTAATAGCACACCACACTAGGACAAGACGATGACGGGGTGTGATGCTCAGCACAGTGACCCGCTATCTTCCCATCGAATGAAGGTGACATTTGAAGGGAGTGATTTACTCTTGGTTCTCTGGCCCACGGGAGGAGATGTGGCCGTCAGCTCTTGGTGGTCCATCGAGGAGATACAATCACTGACACTCCAGTCAAACTGAGGGCATCGGGAGGATAGCAGTGGACCTGACCTTATCTAACTCGAATAAATAAATTGTCAAGAAACTGCACGTTTATTCCTCGATGTGTTCAAAGATTGAGTCGAACAGCTTCCTAAAATTATTCTGCACAGTTGGGGCTTTCATTAACTGCTGACACGGGCTGGTTTCAACAAAGAGTTCCCCAGTTAATGATGATGAAGCTACCTACTTCAATTGATCCGTAACCCTGAACTGAACTTCAGGCAATCCCAGTTCTCTTTGTTCCAAGTAGAATAATCCTCCGTCAGTTTCGCCACCTCCAACGTGACCCCACTACTCGCCACATCTTCCCATCTCCCCCCATATCTGCCTTCCACAAAGACCGCTCCCTCCATAACTCCCTTGTCAATTCTTCCCTTCCCTCTCGGTTCACCCCCTCCCCGGGCACTTTCCCTTGCAGCCGCAGGAGATGCAACACTTGTCCCTTTACCTCCCCCCTCGACTCCGTTCAAGGACCCAAGCAGTCGTTCCAGGTGCGACAGAGGTTTACCTGCATCTCTTCCAACCTCATCTATTGCGTCCGCTGCTCTAGATGCCAGCAGATCTATATCGGTGAGACCAAGCGGAGGTTGGGCGATCGTTTCGCCGAACACCTCCGCTCGGTCCGCAATAACCAAGCTGACCTCCCGGTGGCTCAGCACTTCAACTCCCCCTCCCACTCCGCCTCCGACCTCTCTGTCCTGGGTCTCCTCCATGGCCACAGCGAGCAGCACCGGAAATTGGAGGAACAGCACCTCATATTCCGTTTGGGGAGTCTACACCCCTGGGGCATGAACATCGAATTCTCCCAATTTTGTTAGTCCTTGCTGTCTCCTCCCCTTCCTCAGCCCCCCTGCTGTCTCCTCCCATCCCCCAGCCTTCGGGCTCCTCCTCCTTTTCCCTTTCTTGTCCCCACCCCCGATCAGTCTGAAGAAGGGTTTCGGCCCGAAACGTTGCCTATTTCCTTCGCTCCATAGATGCTGCTGCACCCGCTGAGTTTCTCCAGCTTTTCTGTGTAACCCTCTCTTTGTTCCAAGTTGTGTTCTTTGATATCCTACGAAGAGGAGCCTGTGGTAATTAGTTTCATCTTTGCAGATGCTGCAGAGCTGTGCAGATGTTGACTGGTAGATAACAATGCACCTAACTAGGTTTAGGTAAATGCTTTGTTTTACATATAACCCAGGCAGTCTACACGTGTCGCCATGTGTTGGCACTGACAACGTTACAAAAGTACCGAACATTCCTATCTATTGCCTGCCCCACATGTGGCAGCAAGCTACTCCCCCCCATGTCCTCATTTAGCTAAAAGATACGAGGAATAAATATATTACCTACATTCTCGGCGGCTCCCCACACCAGTCCCCCTTTGTTCTCGATGAATTCTGTGCCGATTGGGTTAATTAAAGACACGGTGTGAACATCGAGAGATCAAAGGGGAGTGAAAGCAAGCAATCAAGGGCGATCTCCCATTTTCACACCTCACCCTTCCATATCTCTATGCCTCCCTCTCCCCTGACTCTCACTGTGAAGAAGGGCCCTGACACGAAACGTCAGCCATCTTTTTTTCTCCATAGATGCTGCCTGTCCCACTGAGTTACTCCAGCATCTTGTGTCTTGTGTAAGAATTTCATTGTTCTGCCCGGGACATATGACAATAAATATCTTGACTCATGAAATGGTGCTAATTTTCGGTATGGGAGTCCGTGGGCTTGTTAGTATGTCTGGCCTATTTTTGATTGAATGATTGAAACATACAGCATGGAAATGGGCCACTCAGCCCATCGAGTCTGCACCGACCATTGATCACCTGCTCACATTAGTTCTATGTTATCCCACTTCCCCTTCACACTAGGGGGGCAACTTACAGAGGCCAACTAACCTACAAACCCACACGTCTTTGGGATGGATAAAATATATATATAAAATAAATATAAAATTATATATAATGATATATATAAAATATGCAAATATATAAATAAAATGCTATATGTTTATACTTTTTTTTTACTTCAAAGATTGTAAACTTTAAAGACACAGTGGAGAAACAGGCTTTTTGGTCGACCAGATCTGTGCTGTACATAACACTGTCCAATGCACTAGGTACAATTTTACAACTTACTGTAGCCAATTAAACTACAACCCTACAATCTTTGGAGTGTGGGAGGATACCAGAGCACCCAGTGAAAACTCACGCAGTCACAGGGAGAACGGACAAACTCCGCACAGACAGCACCCGCGGTCCGGATCTAACCCTGCGATAATAAAGTATCTATCGATCAATCAATCATGAATTGAAGAGCGTATCAATTAATTCAGATGCTTAATTTCAGATGGTGCATTCGCAACTGTATTGTACCCATGCATCAGTGAAACATCTCCCCCCCCACTCCCACTAACTAACTCTAACTCTTTGCTATTAACTAGTTTTGTTGATGAACATGGTTCTTTTTGTTACTGTTAATGAAAGCACATTTACTGACAATACCTTTCACACATCATTGCGGTTCCACCAGCCTGTTAATTTGCAAGGAAATCAGTATTTATCTAACGGGAAAATCCCAGAGGAACTCTTCACTGTCCTAGCTCCTGCACAGCAGAACTGTGAATAAGATAAACAAGTATCGGTTCACTACATTAAAGTGACTGCTAATTCTTTCCCTGATTGTTTCCAGAACCAGGGCAACATTGGGGTTCATAAATGAAAGGAGCAGAATTAGGCCATTCGGCCCTTCAAGTCTACTCCACCATTCAATCATGGCTGATGTATCTTTCCCTCTTAACCCCATTCTCCTGCCTTCTCCCCATTACTCCTCACACCCATACTCTTCTTTTCATGTCCATCTTCTTACAAATGTTGACCTCGCTGTCATCATCTGTCCTGAAAAGGACGCAAGCTTCAGATTCTGATTCAGATTCAAAATTTATTGTCATTGTGCAGTGTACAGTACAGAGACAACAAAATGCAGTTAGCATCTCCCTAGAAGAGCGACATAGAATATGAGCAATAATAAATATATTTACGTGCATACAGTCATAGTAGTGCAAATTTTTTTTTCTGGTGGAAGGAATGTCCGAGGAGGGGGGGGGGGTGATTGGCAGTCACCGAGGTACGTTGTTGAGTAGTGTAACAGCCGCAGGGAAGAAGCTGTTCCTGGACCTGCTGGTTCGGCAACGGAGAGACCTGTAGCGCATCCCGGATGGTAGGAGGGTAAACAGTCTGTGGTTGGGGTGAGAGCAGTCCTTGATGATGCTGAGCGCCCTTCGTAGACATCGCTTGCTTTGGACAGACTCAATGTAGGGGAGTGAGGAACCGGTGATGTCTGGCGACAATCAGTGGAAGCCAACACTTGTCGCAATAGATGATGGGTGGTAGCAGAATTAGCTCAGGATACTTCCAGTTTCCAGCCCCGTGACGTGGATGCTTCTGCTGTGGGGCCATACTTGTATTAATCCAGTATCTACCTATCTCTGCCTTAAAAATATCCATTGACAGCCTCCACAGCCTTCTGTGGCAATGAATATCTTCAGCTTCCTCCCACACTCCAATTACATAAAAGTTTGCAGGTTAATTAGCTTTGGTAAAATTGTAAATTCTCCCTGGTGTGTAGGATAGTGCTAGTGTACAGGGGTCGCTGGTTGGCGCGGACTCGAGTCAAAGGGCTTGATTCCGTGCTGTTTCTCTAAAGTCTAAAGTGATTTATGCTTTTTACTGTTACAATTCAAAACATATCAACTTGGTTTTAGTCAGGAAAATTTGAAGCACATTGTTGCTCTATTTGTTTATTCTGCAGACGAGTTGTTATCAGATATTCAAAATCACAGCTTGCCTCTGGTGGGGATTAGGTGACAGTGAACAGATTGTACAAGGGTGTTTCTCTTTATTTCATCAGAATGAAGAATCTTACTGATAAGTAAGAGGGGTGGGGAGGAACTACTCTCCCGTCTGAATTCAATTAAATTCAATTCAATTCAATTCAACTTTAATGTCATCGCACAAATACAAGTATGAGTACAACGAAATGCAGTTTTGCGTCAGTCCGTAGAGTTTGTACATAAAGAAATAAAAAAAATAGAAAGAGAGAAGATCCAGAATCATCAAGAAATACAGAATAATTAAACAATGGGGACGGAGGGACCAGAGAAATCTATCGTCGGGACTCCGAGTTCAGCAGTGTGATTGTATTGTTGTAGAAGCTGTTCCTCATCCTACTAGTACGTGACCTGAGGCTCCTGTACCGCCTCCCTGATGGGAGGAGATGAAACAGTCCATGGTTGGGGTGTGAGGGGTCTTTGATGATCTTCCCAGCCCGTCTCAGACACCGTTTTCGGTGGAGGGCATCCATGGCAGGGAGCGGGGCACCGATGATGTGCTGCGCGGTTTTCACCACCCGTTGTAGTGCCTTCCTGTCCGCAGCAGTGCAGCTGCTGTACCATACCGTGAAGCAGGTGGTCAGGATACTCTCTATGGTACAGCGGTAAAAGTTGGTCAGGATCCAGGGGGCAGGTGGGCTTTCTTGAGCCTCCTCAGGAAGTAAAGGCGCTGCTGTGCTGAAGAAGGGTCCCGACCCGAAACGTCACCCATTCCTTTTTCTCCAGAGATGCTGCCTGACCCGCTGAGTTACTCCAGCACTTATCTTACTATCTGAACACTGTTTAAAACAGCAAGTGAAAGATAGAATATGTATTTAAATGGAAAATCGAGTGCACTAAATGTGATCAAGGGAAAGAGAGATGAATTTAAGAGAGAAAAGACACAAGAAACTGAAAGAAATCATGACAAATTATTTATTTTTTTAACCAGCCAATATTGAGAAGTTAGTGCACATTACAAAAAAAAGTTTGCAATCAAACTTTGAACTGAATTAGCGCTGACATTCTCTGGCGGGTTTAATGTTTATCTTACAGGTAGAATAGACACAAAATGCTGGAGTAACTCAGCGGGACAGGCAGCATCTCTGGCGAGAAGGAATTCCTTCAATGTGCCTATCTAAAGGTCTCATAAATGTCACTATCGTATGTGCCTCCACCACTACCCCTGGCAGCGCGTTCCAGGCACCCACCGCACTCTTTATGAAAAAGTTATCCCGCACATCTCTGTTAAATTTTGCCCCTCACCTTAATTTACCCATAAACCTATGCCGATATCAATAAGGTGCATTATATTATCCATAAACTCATTTGTGTTCCTACCTCACAATATGGTGGATAACTGGAAATAACAAAACAAAGCTGGGGGCAAAGAAATGAGGTGAAACTGACTGACCTTCATATCAGGAAATAGGCAACGTTTCGGGCCGAAACCCTTCTTCATTCTGAAACTACAGATGCTGGTTAACACACGAAAGGACACAAAGTCTCTGGAGATCCGTGCCTGACCTGCTGACTTACTCCAGCACTCTATGTCCTTTTCAGCATTCGATGAAGGCGGCACGGTGGCACAGCGGTAGAGTTGCTGCCTTACAGCGCCAGAGACCCGGGTTTGATCCTGACTACGGTGGGTGTCTCTACAGAGTTTGTACGTTCTCCCCGTGGCCTGTGTGGGTTTTCTCTGGGTGCTCTGGTTTCCTCCCACACTCCAACCGACGTACAGGTTTGTAGGTTAATTAGCTTTGGTAAATATTGTAACCTGATTGGGGACGATCAGCCATGATCACATTGAATGGCGGTGCTGGCTCGAAGGGCCGAATGGCCTACTCCTGCACCTACTGTCTATTGTCTGTCCCTAGTGTGTACAGGATAGTGCTAGTGTGCGGAGATTGCCAGTGGACTGAGTGGGCCAAGGGGCCTGTTTCAGTGCTGTATCTCTAGACTAAGCTAAATTAAGTGAGGCATCGAGGACAGTGATAAAGTGAGACACAATGGAGATGGAGAACCAGCTGGGAACAGACTTTGCAACCTCCGCAATTCACTGTTGCACCAAACAACACAGCCCCACCTGGCTTGGACCTGCCCTGCAAAGAGCGGGTCGCCCTGAACCGGTTCCGTACAGGGGCCGGCCGGTTCAATGCCGTCATGCATCGCTGGGGGCTGCATTCATCGGCAGCCTGCGTGTGTGGAGCAGACAAGCAAACAGCGCAGCAGCACGTAATTTTCGACTGTGCTGCCCTCCGCCCCCCTGGTGGAGGGGTAGACCTCACGGCCCTTGACGACAGGACAATGAACTGGCTACAGCACCTGGAGAGTGTCACGTAACCTCTGCTGCCTCAAACACAAGAAGAAGAAGAAGATTGGAGATGAAGGGAAATACTCTCCACTAGGTGGAGCCAAGACTCACACTATGCACAATAAATGTGAACCAGGGGATTAGTCATACCAGCCCCCAGGGCATCATTCCAGAACTTTCTCACTGCAGGGTCTTGAAGGAAAGTCTCCTCCCACACTCCAACCGATGTACAGGTTTGTAGATTCATGATTCAAGACTATGACTCATCTCCAGGTTCACATTTATTGCGTCAAATATGGCAAGGTTAGAAGTTGGGATTGTCATAGATTGCACAATGTTTAACGTCAGAGTCATTGAGCCATACATTGTGAGAACAGGCCTTCACTCCAACTTGTCCACGCTGACCAAGATGCTTCATCCACACTAACTGCACGGCCAACATCCCCTCTAAACCTTTCCTATCAATGTATCCAAACCTGAGGAGAAACCTTTTCACAAACTGCCAGAGATAGTTGAGGCAGCTGTTGTAACAACAGTCATAGAGCCACACGGGGTGTAAATGGGCCTTTCGGCCCAACTCGCCCATGCGACCAACATTTAAAAGACCTTTGTCCAGTAACATGGATCGGAAAGCTTTATGTGCCAATCACTGGTAAAGGGGATTAGCTAAGATGTGGACAAAATGCTGGAGTGACTCAGCGGATCTGGAAGCATCTCTGGAGAGAAGGAATGGGTGACGTTTCCGGTCGACACCCTTCTTCAGGCATCTTAAAATGTGGATCTTGGTTGGTATCTTGGCCTAAGGGCTTGAGCTGTACAACTCGTTGACTTAATTTCATGAATAGCTGAGGTAGACAGTGTGGAATTAAAATGTTGTTGGGTTGCTAAGTAGCTGATATTCGAAGGTCACATCTCCTATTCTCTGTCAAATTATTGTAAAGGTGTTTTAATACAGCCAAGCAAAATCACTATGTTATTCCCACTCTTGCATGTGATCTCACATTTGACCTTTTCACAAAGGAATTAAAAGCACAGTTTCACAGGGACCATCAAATATTTACAGATGGCTTGTTAAGCTTTATGCTGCCAATCACCTCTAAAGGGGATTAGCTAAGATGTGGCACAAAAAACATCCCTACTTTAGTGACTCAGCCATGGGATCTGGAAGCATCTCTGGCGAGTTTAGTTTAGGAATGGGTGACCGTGTCCGGTCGACCACCCTTCTTCAGGCACTCTTAAGATTTGTTGGATCTGTGGGGGGGGGGGGGGGGTGGTATCTTGGCCTAAATCTCTTGAGCTGTACACCCGACCTTTTTGACTTAATTGTCATTGGGGCTGCAACTGAGAGCGGCCTCCAACATGACAGAGACCGTGGACTCTGGTGCCGATGAACCGTTGTTGGTTGCTGGCCAAGTAGCTGATAGCGGTCGAGGTCACATCTCTGCTATTCTCTGCAGCCCCGAAATTCGGATTGTAAAGGGTCTGTAACGGCGGTACCGGGAGCCAAGCAAAATCCCTGGATGTTTTTTTCACTCTTGCATGTGACTCTCACATTTGACCTTTTCACAAAGGAATTAAAATTGCACAGTTGTCACAGGGACCATCAAATAATTTACAGATGGCTTGTTAAGCCTTGCTTTACATCTCCTCTGAAGGAAAAAATAATGTGCTTTGCACAAACAGAAACATCCCTACTTTAGTGAACCAGTAACCATGGGAACCAGTAACCATAGCAAACCTGTGTTTAGTTTAGTTTAGAGACACGGGCCCTTTGGCCCACCGTGTCCGCATCGACCAGCGAGCCCTGCACACTAGCACTATCCTACGCACACCAGGGACAATTTACATTTACACCAAGCCAATTAATCTACAATTAATCTACGAACCTCGATGTCTTTGGAGTGAGGGAGGGAATCGGAGCACCCGGAGAAAAACCCACGCGGTCTCGGGGAGAACGTACAAAATCCATACAGACAGCACCCGTAGTCAGGATGGAACCCGGGTCTCTGGCGCTGTGAGGCAGTAACTTTACCGCAGGTAGGCGTTCGTGGGTAGTCCCGCTTGTGCAGGAGAGACACGGTGGAATGAACGAAAGATGGACTTCCTTGGCCTCTCCGAAGCCTCCGAAGCACAGAGGAATCAGTGAAGTCATTTGATGCATAATTTCTTCATGATAATATTATTATAATGCACAATAAAAAATCAGTTACTATCGCCACATTTAAGTCGGCACTATCGCAACGTTTAAGAAACATTTAGACTTAGGATAGTGTTGATAGAAGTTGGGAGGTCATGTTGCAGTTATATAAGGCATTGGTGCGGGCTGCATTTAGTGCATTGTGTTCAGTTCTGGGCAGGGTGTTATAGGACATATGTTGTCAAGCTGGAAAGGGTGCAGAGAAGATTTACAAGGATGTTGCCAGTACTCGAGGGTGTGAGCTACAGGGAGAGGTTGGGTAGGCTGGGACTCTATTCCCTGGAGCGCAGAAGAGTGAGGGGTGATCTTATAGAGGTGTACAAAATCATGAGAGGAATAGACCAGATAGAGTCACAGAGTTTCTTGCCCAGGGTGGAGGTGAACCAGAGGGCATAGGCTTAAGGTGAAGGGGGAAAAATGTTACAGCATTCTGAGGGGTAACTTTTTTCACACAAAGCGTGGTGGGTGTATGGAACGAGCTGCTGGAGGAGGTAGTAGAGGCGGGGACTATCAACAATGGTTAAGAAGTAATTAGATAGGTCCATGCTGTATAACTCTATGACTAATAATTTCTTTGCAAAGTAGAAAAACGACTATTTGCTGAGTCAGAGTTTTCAAAGAACAACTTGCCAATGGTTGAAAAAAAACAATTATAGTGTTATTTCACAATGTCCAGGATTGCGGGGCTCCAAGATTGTTACTTCATGCATTACCAATAATGTTATAATAATTTAATTTCCTTTACATATAATTTTGTGAATAATAAGTTACAAAGCCATAGTAAAGTGAATTGAAAACTTGAATCATTTTGACACAATTATCTATTCAGTTATCATGCTATCTTAAAATATGATAATTAGGTCCAATGTTGTTATATAGTTATAGAGTCTTAGATTCATAGAGTCATACAGACTGGAAATTGGAGCTTCGGCACAACATGCCAAGCTGACTAACATTCCCCTTCTATACAGGTCCCACTTGCCTGTGTTTGGCTCATATTCCTGGGTGAGTGGTGGATTATTGCATTGGGTGAACGGGTTGCGTTGGGGGAACGGGTGAGTGGTGGATTATTATGTCGGGGGGAACGGGTCCCACTTGGTCTAGTATCCCTCTAGTAGCGCCCCCCCCCCTCGGTCATGACAGACCATGGGTGATGCATCCTGGTCGGATGCAAGCCTGGGCGATCGATGTCATATGGAGGACAGGCTGTTGCCCATGCAGCACGTCCCCCCTCTCCATGTCGCTGATCGATCCAAAGGAACAGCAGGGCCGTTACAGTTTGGCACCAGCGCCATCGCAGGAGCTGCCAGAGCGAGGTTGTAGACAACGACGAACTGCCTTAGGGGCTCCGACTCTAGATTTTCTTGAGGTTTACTCCTGGAGCCTTTTCCATGACTGGAGATGGCCACAAGGCAGTGGAGGTTTTAAATCAGAGATTTCCCTCTCCTAGCTGGACCTGCCTTCCCAGGCTGACGAGCCCCATCTGCCCGAGACTCGTGAGGGTGGGAGCATCTACCTTCCCGTGCAGGTCTATAGCACCTGCCCACTGCCCAGAGTCCCTCTAAACCTATCCTATCCATGTACCTGACTAAATGTTTCTTAAATGTTGCAACAATACCTGCCTCAACTACCTCCCCCAGCAGCTCGTTCTATTCTCCCACCACAGTTTGTGTAAAATTGTTACTCCTCATATTCCAATTACATTTCCCGCCAACTCCCCCCCCCCCCCCCCCCCCCTTACCTTAAACACACAAGACTGTGCGTTTACCCGATCTATTCCTCTCATGATTTTGTACACCGCAATAAGATCACCCCACATTCTCCTGCGCCCTAGCTGGTTCAACCTCTCCCTATAGCTCAGGCCCTCTGGTCTTGACAATGTCCTTGTAAATCTTCTCTGCACCCTTTCCAGCTAGACAACATTTTTCCCCTAACATGGTGCCCAAAACTGAACACAATATTCTCAATAAACAAAACCAAAAGCTGGAGTAATTCAGCAAGTTAGGCAGCATTTCTGAAGATGGGCCTCGACCCAAAACGTCACCCATTCCTTCTATCCAGAGATGCTTACTCCAGCTATAAATTCTTCTGTCCAGCACCTCCAAAGTCCTCAACATGTTGTAGAATCATTAGGTTTATGGCATGCGAGGAAATCCAATATTTCACAACGAGGCCTTCACAAGTTCACGTTATAGGAGTAGTATTAGGCCATTCGGCCCATCGAGTCTACGCCACCATTCAATCATGGCTGATCTCTGCCTCCTAATCCCATTTTCCTGCCTTTTCCTCATAACCCTTGACACCCATTCTAATCAAGAATTTGTCTATCTCTGCATTCGACCCAATTAAAAATTCACATTTAATATATTAGTTCTGTCTGTGGGAAATTAAACCTGATTACAAATCAATCTAAGGATGATATCATAATGTATAGTAACAAGCAGTTGATGCACTTAACTATTGAAGAGACATCATTAAACTTGAGCACGTTATAAGCATTGCATTTTCGTGGTGACAGGGGACCTTAATATTGAATAGTTTATGAGGTCATTCTGCTGCACTATCTTTTTATTCAGATTAAACTAACATAAGAATTAATAGCTAATTTAACAAAACTGAAGATAAATTCGTCAGAGAAGATTAGGAGATGATGTTTCCATGGGATAATATTGATCTAGAGATTCAAAGCTACCACAAAGCAACTCCATATAGTGGTTCCATCAAAACCTATCTTGCCATGTTCCGCAGAAGTTCTTCCTTTGATTTTGATTCAATTTATTGTCATTGCATTTTTCAGTGCAACAAAATGGTTTAGCCTGCAGTCATAACATAGAATAAATAACAAATACTCAACACAGTTTAAAGTCCCAAAGTCATTGTCTCTTCCCTCCTTGCTCTCCCTCTGCGCTGAGGCAATCCAGGCCTCCGATGTGGTGACCCCGCCGGGTGATGGTAGGTAAGTCCTGCGGCTGAATCCGAGCTCCGCAAACGGGCCGGTTCAAACTCCGCGGCCCGGGGCGGTCGAAGCTGTCGAAGCTGCCGCCCTCCAGTCCAGCGGACGCAGCTGTAGTTGCGGGAGCTCCGGAAAACAGAACTCGAGCTCCCGATGATGTCGTCCACTGGCCCGCGGCCGAGCCTCCGAGGCTCCAAAGTCGGGTCGGAAGTTGGGTCGCACCGCAACCACAGCCCCGGTCGGCCAGCCTCGCGTTGGTAAGTCCTGGCTCTGCCTCCGCAGCCTCGAGGTCGGTCGCAGTTGGAGGCCTCCAGCACCGCCTAGACTGCCAGCTCCGCGATAGGCCTCAGCGCAGACAGACACGGAGACGGGAGATACGGCAGGAAAGGTCGCATCCCCCCCGAAGGAAGAGTCAAAAACATGTTACACCCACCCCCCCACACATACACAACTAAATAAACCGAAATAAACTGTAAAAACGGGACAAGAGAAAACAAAAAACAGAAAAGACAAGGACTGTAGGCGAGCCGCAGCTGCAAGGCAGTGCCGCCACATCCGGAACTTTGTAGTCTAGTTTATTTTACTTTCGAGATACAGCGTGGAAACAGGTACTTCGGCCCACCGAATCCGCATAGACCAGCGATCCCCGCACACTAACACCACCCGACACACACTGGGGACAATTTACAATTTTACCAAGCCAATTGATCTGCAAACCTATACGTCTTTGGAGTGTGGGAGGAAACCGGAGCACCCGGAGAAAAATTCACCACGGGGCCACGGGGACAACGTACAAACTCCGTACAGACAGCACCCACAGTCAGGATCGAACCCGTGCCTCTGACGCTGTGAGGCAGCGACTCTACCGCTGCGCCACCGTGCCGCCCAGTGTAAGACTTTTCATCAGAAAAAAAAATGACACGATAAAAATCACAATGTTGTGTGTGATCTTCAATGAAATTTGAGACCTTTTGCTGCATTAAACAGAGTGTGAAGAGCTACGATTTTTTTTTCATTTTGTTGGGGGTGGGACAATTTAACAATGGAAGCGCGATTATCATAATTAATTATCGCTGTTCTTTAGCTTGGGTGACAGCCGGTTTTGAATTCAATTCCTCTCTAGCTGTCGGGAAGGTTTGTGCAGACATCTTCAATGACCTTCCACACTCACGCCTTAATTAAATGCACTGCTCCGCCAGATTTATTGCCAACGTCAAATTGCTTCTTCCCATAGTCCTTGGTCCCCATAAATTACTGAATATGTGATTGGAACTTTACTCAGCACTACACATGGTATACTATTAATGGGTGAATCTTCCAGCATCATTGAGGTAAAAACATTGTAGCACCACCTGGTATCTATGGGAAATATTCATTCCTAAATGACAAATTGGTCAATTTCCTGATTGTGCTAAGTGTTCCCAGTTCAACCAGTTCTTTCATTCCGTCTCAGATTCTGACCTCTGTGGAACTATGGAGGAGATTCTGACCTCTGTGGAACTATGGAGGAGCGCTACACAGATATCATCGCTAGACCAGGCCCTCTGCAGCAACTCTGACCCAGTGCAGCAGCCAGGACAACAGCTCTTTAAGACCAAGAGAACACTCTACGTTTTTAAGAACTTTCAACTTGATGTATACAAAATGGAGGCAGAAACATGGCCACTCATGTGCAGTGCCTCAGTGTAATCTATTATTCGTACACTTCTGTGCTTATGTATAGTAGAATTTTTACTGAATTTCATGAGAAAGACATCTAATAAGGTTACGGAAAGGTCTAATGAACCGGGGCTTAAAAATCCATCAGGCGAGAATGAAATGCTCGGAGGAGAAAGAGGAGCAGTGGGCAGGCCTTGAACCTGGTGAGATGCAGGAGAAACCTGGCCAGGACTCACCCCACAGAGCCCAGTCCCTCCACGCACTAGAATCTCCCAACCCCTGCAGAGTGGTTACTAAGATGGCTGATCCGTGGGTGGTTGCTGCTGGTTACTAAGATGGCTGATCCGTGGGTGGTTGCTGCTGGTTACTAAGATGGCCGATCCGTGGGCGGTTGCTGCTGGGACGCAAGTCGGGGCCTGATCAACCCCGGCTGGGTCGCCTGGGCGAGGGTGTCTGATGTTGTGAGACCCGAAACACCCGATGACTCCAGGTCACATCACTGAGGATGCGTCCCGGCGCATCTAGAAGATGTATCTTTTTCACACTAGTTTAGCTTATTATGTTTAAGAAGGAACTGCAGATGCTGGAAAATCGAAGGTAGACAAAAATGCTGGAGAAACTCAGCGGGTGCAGCAGCATCTATGGAGCGAAGGAATAGGCGACGTTTCGGGCCGAAACCCTTATTATTATCTTGTGCTCCGAGGTGCAGTGAAAAGCCTTTATGTTGCGTGCTAATGGGTGGCACAGTGGCGCTGCAGTAGAGTTCCTCACTTACAACGCCAGAGACCCGAGTTCTGACTACGGTCGATCCTGACTTCAGGCGCTGTCTGTATGGAGTTTGTACGTTCTCCCCATGACCATGTGGGTTTTCTCCGGGTGCTCCGGTTTCCTCCCACACTCAAAAACGTACTGGTTTGTACGTTGATTGGCTTCAGTAAAATAATATAAAAGTCCTGGTGAGTTTCATTCTCTGTAACTCGTTTTCACCTAGCTCACAGCTACAATGGCCTGTTCCCTTTATCATCATCATTTTTATTTGCATAGCTTCCATTCAATTGTTCAATATCTCCCTACATCACTGTCTATATCTCACGTTTCCCTTTCCCCTGACTCTCAGTCTGAAGAAGGGTCTCGACGGGAAACGTCACCTATCCCTTTTCTCCAGAGATGCTGCCTGACCTGCCTAGTTACTCTGGTGTTTTGTGTTTATCTTGGGTTTGAACCAGCATCTGCAGTTCCTTCCTGCATATTTCGTCTGCATTTACAGCTCTTTGTTTCTACCTTCTGAAGGAGTGTCGCTCTCCGGGACAGAGAGTTCCCAAGCTGATCACCAATTTAGTATCAGCGTTCCACATGGGTCCCTATCAAAGATGATCCTGAAGTCCCTGTGGAATCTCAACAATGCCTATCAATTATGGAGAGTATAATTGTGCTGGATTGTACGTTAAACAAAACATTTCACTTTCTAGTGACAGTAAGTAACTTTCTAACGTTATATAATCCTGTGTAGGAAGGAACTGCAGATGCTGGTTTAAATAGATAGACACAATGTGCTGGAGGAACTCAGCAGGACAGGCAGCATCGCTATCCTCCTCACTATCAACAATACCATCGGAACCGGAGCATCCGGAGAAAACCCAGGTGGCCATAGGGGAAGGCACAAACCCCTTACAGACACCCATCCCTCAGCTCGGGCAAATATATCTATAATATAGAAACATAGAAACATAGAAAATAGGTGCAGGAGTAGGCCATTCGGCCCTTCGAGCCTGCACCGCCATTCAATATGATCATGGCTGATCATCCAACTCTGTATCCTGTACCTGCCTTCTCTCCATACCCCCTGATCCCTTTAGCCACAAGGGCCACATCTAACTCCCTCTTAAATATAGCCAATGAATTGGCCTCAACTACCTTCTGTGGCAGAGAATTCTACAGATTCACCACTCTCTGTGTGAAAAATGATTCCCTCATTTCGGTCCTAAAAGACTTCCCTATCTACAATAACAACAGCCATCTTCACCCAACAACAAGCGATGACCACTGACCTATTTCCAAATCAGGAAGTAAGTAAGTAAACAAGTACATTTTATTTATATAGCACATTTAAATCAACTCGTGTTGAAACCAAAGTGCTTTACATAAAATAAATAATTAAGTTTCCGTACATCTATAGAAAAAATAAAATAAATAAATAAGGGCCTGTTGGGGAGGAAGCAGTGTCTACTGCCTTTTGTGCTTCTTGCCAATAAAGGTTGTGGATTTGGGAGCGGTTGTCAGGGAAGAGGGGGGAGGGGTGAGAAACTGTGGTGTATTTGGTTGGAAAATGTACACTGCGGTTACGGTGCATCTGTGAAGGAAGGGGTTAACTCTGAGGGTGGTGGGTGGGGTGAGTTGGGTAGAGTGGATGTGGAGAAGATGTCTCCACTAGTGGGGGAGTCAAGGACCAGAGGCCACAGCCTCAGAATTAAAGGACTTACCTTTAGGAAGGAGATGAGGAGGAATTTCTTTTGTCAGAGGGTGGTGAGTCTGTGGAATTCATTGCCACAGAAGGCTGTGCAGGCCTTGTCAATGAATAATTTTAGGCAAAGATAGGTAGACACTTGATTAGTCTGGGTGTCATGGGTTATGGGGAGAAGGCAGGAAAATGGGGTTAGGAGGGAGAGATAGATTAGCCATGATTTGCGGAGTAGACTTGGCAGGCCGAATGGTCGATTTCTTCTCCTATCACATTATGAACTTGTTAGGAATTTATTATTTGCCTGGATGGTGTTTGGTTTCTGAGAACTTGCTGCCGAAGTCCATTCCTCCAAGTAGAGAGGGTAAGGAGCGAGATTGTGAAATTGATCAAGAAGGAACTGCAGATGCTGGAAAATCGGAAGGTAGACAAAATTGTTTAGTCTTTAGACTTTAGAGGTACAGCAAGGAAACAGGCCCTATGGCTCACCGAGTCCGCGCTGACCAATGATCACCCTGTACACCAACACTATCCTACACACTAGGGACAATTTACAATTTCCAGAAGCCAATTAACCTATGGACCCACATGTCTTTGGAATGAGGGAGGGAACCGGAATACCCAGAGAAAACCCACGTGCTCACAGGGAGAATACAAACACTGTATACACAGCATCCGTAGTCAGGATCGAACCCGGGTCTCTGGCGCTGTAAGGCAGTAACTCTACCACTGCACCACTGTTCTAAAACATGTTATCGTTAAAAAGGAGATAATAGATAGCTTAAAGGTGGATAAATCCCCAGGGCCTGATGAGACGTGTCACAGGATGCACTAATCAAGGACCAGTCTCACCCCGGTCACTCCCTCTTCTCCCCCTCTCCCATCAGGCAAGAGGTACAGAAGTGTGAAAACGCACACCTCCAGATTCAGGGACAGTTTCTTCCCAGCTGTTATCAAGCAACTGAACCATCCTATCAACAACTAGAGAGCGGTCCTGAACTTCTATCTACCTCATTGAAGATCCTCGGACTGTCTTTCATCCGACTTTACCTTGCACTTAACGTTATTCAAAGGTTGGCCCGGTGGGGCGGGGGGAGAATAAAGGAGGTCCTGGTGCGGGATAATTTGTAACTTTGACAGTGCCCTTTACGTGGCGACTATTTGCACACCTTGGGTAGAGACAAAGCGACAGCACCGTGCGGAGAGAGAGAAGGGGGCTCAACGACCACTGACCACCACCAGTCTCCACTGCCCACGTTGCGCCAACATGTGTGGCTCACGGATCGGCCTTTACAGCCATCCACAGACCCACAAGTAGACGACCCTATGGAGAGGAGCGGACGGCCATACTCGTTTTGAGTGATCGCCGATGATGATGACCTTTGGTATGCAAGCAAGGAATTTCACTGTGACTTGTCACTTGTGGCAATAAAGTACATTCAATTCAATTCCCTTTATGATGTATCCAGGGGCGGAAAACCCAGGGGGGCCAGAGGGGACACGTCCCCCCCATGTTTTGTGAGGTGGGTGACATCCCCACCAGGTTAACCTGCCAGGGCTTGCGGGAAATACGGCCAGCACGGAGAAGCAGCGCTGGTATCCCGTCAGTCCAGACAGGGCTGTTAGTTAACCCGGTGAGACAGGCACAGTTGAGCTGCATTTAGCGCTGGATTGAGCCTCCGAAGCCTCGCGCGCGTGTGTGTGAGTGCGTGCATGCGCGCGCGGCCACCAAAAAATTGTGTCCCCCGTCCCCTCCATGTTTTGATAGTGAGTTCCGCTCTTGGATGTATCTGTACACTCTGGATGTCTTGTTTGTAATCATTTCCACTTTCCGCTAACTGGTTAGCATGCAAGGAAACCTTTTCACTGTACCTCGATACACATGGCAATAAATAAAACTGAACTAAGGAAATCAGTCGGTAACTAAAGGAAATAAGAAATGATTCTGTGAGGTTTTTCATTCCTTTCTGCTACTGGGTGTGTCCATTCGGATTATGCTAAGACTCAGCCTTAATTAGACCACAGGTTTCCAGTTCAGCAACATTGTCAGAAGATTATCAGCTGCATTCTTTCCGATGGAGCAATTGCCGTAAGCGTTCTTGCAAATGTATGTGTGCTTCTAAACACCAGACGTCACTTTAGAAACATTAGTAACACAGCACCCAAATAACAGACAACACATAACCAAATGCTGTGACTACAAACTTTGGCCAACAAAGTCAGCATTATCAAGGTAGACAAAAGTGCTGGAGTGAGGCAGTATCTATGGAGCGCGTTGCCTATTTCCTTCGCTCCATAGATGCTGCTGCACCGCTGAGAAACTCAGCGGGTGAGGCACCTATCTATGGAGCGACTGCAGTTCCTAGGCAACGTTTTCAAGGATCCCCTCACCCCCCCCTTCCCCCCCCCCCCAGGTACAGAAGTAATTTAGTTTAGTTTAGAGATACCCACCCCCGGACACTTATTCTTTTTTTTATTCAAATCGTTTGCTATGTCGCTCTTCAAGAGAGATGCTAAATGCATTTCGTTGTCTCTGTACTGTACACTGACAATGACAATTAAAATTGAATCTGAATCTGAATCTGAATCTGGGACCTAGGTTTGATCCCGACTACGGGAGCTGCCTGTCTCCCCCTGACCTGCGTGGATTTTCTCCGAGATCTTTAGTTTCCTCCCACACTCCAAAGATGTATAGGTTTGTAGGTTAATTGACTTAAGAGTCATAGAAACATAGAAAATAGGTGCAGGAGGAGGCCATTTGGCCCTTTGAGCCTGCACCGCCATTCATTGCGATCATGGCTGATCGTCCCCAATCAATAACCCGTGCCTG
This sequence comes from Leucoraja erinaceus, assembly GCF_028641065.1. NCBI lineage: Eukaryota > Metazoa > Chordata > Chondrichthyes > Rajiformes > Rajidae > Leucoraja > Leucoraja erinaceus. The sequence continues at coordinate 5,302,552 of NC_073408.1, read as the reverse complement.
CCTTCCCCCCATATCCCTTGATTCCACTAGCCCCTAGAGCTCTATTTAACTCTCATAAATCCATCCAGTGATTTGGCCTCCACTGCCCTCTGTGGCAAGGAATTCCACAATTTCACAACTCTCTGGGTGAAAAAATATTTTCTTATCTCAGTCTTAAATGGCCTCCCCTTTATTCTAAGAATAAATAAGAATAAGTCATAAGGTGATACCGTGTGGAAACAGGCCCTTCGGTCCAACTTGCCCACACCAGCCAACATGTCCCAGTGACACTGGTTCCACCTGCCAATATCCATATCCATATCCCTCCAAAGCTGTCCTATCCATGACTTGATATGAATGTAAATTGCCCCTAGTGTGTGTGGGATAGTGTTAGTGTGCGGGGATCGCTGGTCGGTACAGACTCGCTGGGACGAAGGGCCATTTTCCATACCGTACCTTTAAACTAAACTAAACTAAATCTATACCAGCCACATCGTTCTCTGCACTCCCTCGATGTTCTTTCCCGAGGAATCCCTGAAATCCATGGCGCATTCAGACTTTTTTTTGATGAGATGTTGATGGGCTGGTTCCCTGGAGAAAAGACTGCATTAGGCCACCCCCCCAAAGATCTTTGCACCCCCCTGTTAGTGAGCCCTGGGCATAGAGTCTTACAACATGGAAACAGGAAAATTGTCCAAGCTGACCAACATGCCCCATCTACACTAGTCCCACCTGCCTGCTTTTGACCCTCTGGTTCTCAATTCCCCGCCTCTGTTCAAAAGTGTGTTTACCCAATCTATTCCTCTCATGATTTTGTACACCTCTGTAAAATCACCCCTCATCCTCTTGCGCTCCAAGGAATACAGTCCCAGCCTGCACACCCTCTCCCTGAAGCGTAGACCCTCGAGTCCAGGCAACATCCCGGCAAATCTTTTCCGAACCCTTTGTAGCTTGACAACATCTTTCAGAAACTTGACACCATACTCTAAATGGGGCCTCACAAACGTCTTATATATCTGTAACATGATCTCCCAACATCTATGCTAGACTTACCCAGACAGAACACACTGGGGGGTAGACAATAGCAGGCACACAAACCAACCTCCCTTCCATTCACTCCATCTACACTTCACGCTGCCTCGGCAAGGTCAGCAGCATAATCAAGGACCAGTCGTGCTCCTTCCCACTCCCTCTTCTCCCCTCTCCCATCGGTCAAAATTCTACAAAAGTGTGAAAATGCACACTTCCAGATTCAGGGACAGTTTCTTCCCAGCTGTTATCAGGCAACAGAATCATCCCGCCACAAGCGGAGAGCAGTGTGGAGCTATCATCTACCTCATTGGTGACCCTCGGACTATCTTTAAGAAAGAACTGCAGATGCTGGAAAAATCAAATGTAGACAAAAATGCTGGAGAAACTCAGTGGGCGAGGCAGCATCTATGGAGTGAAGGAATAGGTGACGTTTCGGGTCGTGACCCTTCTTCAGGCTGATGTGGGGGTGGAGGGTTGGGGGGGGGGGGGGGGGGAGAGAGAAGAATGGAAGAGGTGGAGATTTAAACCAGCATCTGCAGTTCTTTTCTACACACTAAGACAAGAGAAGTTCTATTTGGGAATAAGGAAATGACAGTAAAATTGTACAAGTATGCTTTGACTGCATTTATGGAAGAAGGCACAGAAAGCCTACAGGAGGAATGCAGGTCTACAGTTAATGAGGAAGTGAAAGGAATCAGTCAGTAAAAACTGGTATTTGATGGAGAAAGCCAAGCCCAGGATAGACCACGCCCTTTACAACGTATATTCCAGTGTACTCAATGCCATTAATTCTTCTACCTCCCTAGCCTGAGTCTGTGTCATAAGATAGTTGTTATTAGCCTTGGGTTCCTCTTGCGCACCTTACCACACCCACATTTGTTCTGCCAACTGGAATGACTTTGATCTATGACTGCACCTTCCTTTCTCCAACCGTACATCCTCTGTCTCTCCCTTACCGCTGCCCAAGTGGTTTGAACTCTCCACGCCGATGGCGCAGCTAGTAGAGCTGCTGCCTCACAGCGCCAGAGACCCGGGTCGACAATCCTGACCACGAACGCTGTCCGTGTGGAGTTTGCATGCTCCCCCTGTGACCGCGTGGGTTTCCTCTGGCTGCTCAGGTTTGCAGGTTAATTTTGCTTCTATAAATTGACCCCAAAACATAGGGAATTACCGTTAATGTGAAAGAGGGGTAACGAAGAAATCGTGTGAATAGATGATCGGTGGTCGGTGTGGACTCGGGTTTCCATGCTGCATCTCCAAACAAAACTAAGTTAAGCTAAATAACGTCAGCATGGACAGTTAACGCACAATATGCTGGGGTAGCTGACTCAGCGGGTCAGGCAGCATCTCTGGAGGGAAAGCATGCTGACCGGTTGCATCGTGACTTGGTTCGGCAACTTGAGCGCCTTGGAGAGGAAGAGACTACAAAAAGTAGTAAACACTGCCCAGTCCATCATCAGCTCTGACCTTCCTTCCGTCGAGGGGATTTATCGCAGTCGCTGCCTCAAAAAGGCCGGCAGCATCATCAAAGACCCACACAATCCTGGTCACACACTCATCTCCCTGCTACCTTCAGGTAGAAGGTACAGGAGCCTGAAGACTGCAACGACCAGGTTCAGGAATAGCTACTTCCCCACAGCCATCAGGCTATTAAACCTGGCTCGGACAAAACTCTGAACATTAATAACCCATTATTTGTTATTTGCACGTTATCAGTTTATTTATTCATGTGTTTTATAGTCAATGCCTACTATGTTCTGTGTGCTGAAGCAAAGCAAGAAGTTCATTGTCCTATCAGGGACACATGACAATAAACTCACTTGAACTTGAACTTCATGAGGATGAGCCATGGAGGGAGGTTGGGCAGGTTAGGACCTTATTCCTTGGAGCACAGAAGGCTGAGGGGTGATCGTATAGGGGTGTACAAATGAAGGGTAACGTCACGAGGGGAATAGACAGGGTGCACGCACAGAGCCTTTTTCCCAGAGTAGGAGGATTGAGAACCAGAGGGCGTAGGTTGAAGGTGAGAGGTGAAAAATATAATAAGAAGGTAGACAAAAATGCTGGAGAAACTCAGCGGGTGCAGCAGCATCTATGGAGCGAAGGAAATAGGCAACGTTTCGGCCCGGCGCGGACCAGGTGGGCCATAGGGCCTGTTTCCGTGCTGTATCTCTAAACTAAAAGTAATATTCTGCTGTTTGTGTATCCAGGGAGACTTACTTCAACACAGTAACAAAGGAAGCATAGTTTGGATGAGTTTGAAGCATGTCGACTGTCCCGGTGAACTAGTTTGTCCCAGCAATCATTCGGCAGTGTCCTGGCAACTACTGTGTACTCCCATTCTGAAGTTACCTGTAAACTTAAAGCTTAGTAGAAAATTATAGCTATCAAAACTTGTTGACTATTTTTATGGTTGACTTTCCGTTTAAAAACGTAGGTTAAAAACTGGGCAGCACGGTGACGCAGCTGATAGAGTTGCTTCCTCACCGCACCAGAGATCCAGGTTTAATTGTGACCTTGAATACTGGCTGTGTGGAATTTGCACGTACTCCCTATGGCCGCATGGATTTCTTCCGGATGCTCCGAATTTCCTCCCACATCCCAAAGACGGCGGGTTTGTAAAGTCATAGTCATACAGCGTGGAAACAGGCCCTACGGCCCAACTTGCCCACACCGACCAACATGTCCCATCTACACTAGGCCCACCTGGCTCATATCCCTAGAAACCTGTCCTATCCATGTACCCATCCAAATGTTTCTTAAACGTTGCGATAGTACCTGCCTCAACTACCTCCTCCGGCAGCTCATTCCATACACCCACCACCCTCTGTGTGAAAAGTTACCCCTCACGTTCCTATTAAATCTTTCCCCCCTCACCTTAAACGTATGTCCTCTGGTTCTTGATTCCCCTAATCGGAGTAAGAGACTCTGTGGGTCTACCTGGTCCATTGCAGATTAATTGGCCTCTGTAAATTGCCCCTAGTGTGCCTGGAGTGGATGGGAAGTTGGGATAACATAGAACCAGCATGAACGAGTGATCAATGGTCAGTGTGGAATCATTGGGCTGAAGGGCCTGTTTCTATGCTGTATCACTAAACATGTTGTATCTCGGCTTGTACTCGAGAGAATTTAGAAGATTGAGGGGGGATCTTATAGAAACTTATAAAATTCTTAAGGGGTTGGACAGGCTAGATGCACAAAGATTGTTCCCGATGTTGGGGAAGTCCAGAACAAGGGGTCACAGTTTAAGGATAAAGGGGAAATCCTTTAGGACCGAGATGAGAAAAACATTTTTCACACAGAGAGTGGTGAATCTCTGGAACTCTCTGCCACAGAAGGTAGTTGAGGCCAGTTCATTTGGCTATATTTAAGAGGGATGTGGCCCTTGTGGCTAAAGGAATCAGGGGGTATGGAGAGAAGGCAGGTACAGGATACTGAGTTGGATGATCAGAAATGATCATATTGAATGGCGGTGCAGGCTCGAAGGGCCAAATGGCCTACCCCTGCACCTATTTTCTACGTTTCTATGTTTCTAAAACTAAATTTGATGTACTTTGAGTTTGGAGATTCTACTGTGAGATCTCCAAGAGTAAGTATTTTTTTTCTTGGTTTGTTACAAGAAGCCTTGAAGAAGGGTTTCAGCCCGAAACGTTGCCTATTTCCTTCGCTCCATAGATGCTGCTGCACCCGCTGAGTTTCTCCAGCATTTTGTGTGTACGTTCGATTTTCCAGCATCTGCAGTTCCTTCTTAAACAATTAACCTACAAACCTGCGTGTATTTGTAGTGTGGGAAGATCTCAGAAAGCCCACGCAGGTCTTCGTACAGACAGCACTCGTGGTCAGCATCGACCCTGGGTCTCTGGCGCTGTAAGGCAGCAACACTACCGCTGCGCCACCGTGCCCTTTCATCAGATTCCCTCTCACCTTTGGTACTGGAATGGACTTTGGTTTATTATCGTCAGGTGTACAATACGGAGGAACAAAGTGCATTTGCCTGCTATCTAGTCATATCATACTATACATGAGTACAGTGGTGCAAGGGTGACACAGTGGCGCAGCGGTAGAGCTGCTGCCTCACAGCACCAGAGACCCAGGTTCGATCCTGACTACGGTTGCTGTCTGTGTGGAGTTCCCAAGAGTGTATTAGTGATCGATGGTCTGCATGGACTCAGTGGGCCAAATGGACTGTTGCCATGCTATATCTCTAAAACTAAAATAGACCAGGTAGGCAAAGAGATGGGTACCAGAGAGCAGAATATAATGTTTACAGCATTAGAGTGTTAAAGATACAAAGAAAGGCCAGATTTTTAAAAAGTGCAAGATCCACAATGATCAGGATTGCACCTTACTTCATGGGAGAACCGTTCAGTAGTTTGATAACCGCGGGGAAGAAGCTCTGTTGAACCCTAGCCAATCACCCCCCCCGGACACTCCTCCCACCAGGAAAAAAAAATACTATGACTGTATGCACGTAAATATATTTATTTATTGCTCATATTTATGTCGCTCTTCTAGGGAGATGCTAACTGCATTTCGTTGTCTCTGTACTGTACACTGCACAATGACAATAAAGTTGAATCGGAATCGGAATCGGAATCGGAATCGGAATCGGGTACAGACCTAAATGATTAATCTCCGGGGTCAGTCTGGTGAATATTCCCTCCACTCCCTACACTGAATCCTTGGGCAATTGTAATAAGACATCCAATCGCTGAAAGATAAAGGGACAAAGTGTTGCGATTTGTGTCGATTTTTTTACCAGAATGATGTCTGGATTAAAGAGTATTAGCTACAAGGAGAGGTTAGACAGACTTGCATTGTTTTCTCTGGAATGCCGAAGGTTGGGGGAGAATCCATCTCTCCAGAGATGCTGCCTGTCCCGTTGAGTTACTCCAGCTCTTTGTGTCTATCTTAAACCAGCATTTGCAGTTCTTTCCTATACAGAGTGTAGGCTAGGCTTGTTTCCCCTGGAGGCTGAGGGTGAACTGTTAGAGATCAAGTCAAGTCAAGTCAAGTTTATTTGTCACATACACATACGAGATATGCAGTGAAATGAAAGTGGCAATGCTCACGGAACAACAAAACAACCAAACAAATTATAAACACAATCATAACACACATATTATTTTACATAATAAATAATAGAAGGAAAAACGTTCTGTACAGTTAGTCCCTGGTGAGAAAGGCGTTTACAGTCCGAATTGCCTCTGGGAAGAAACTCCTTCTCAACCTCTCCGTTCTCACGGCATGGCAACGGAGGCGTTTGCCTGACCGTAGTGGCTGGAACAGTCCGTTGCAGGGGTGGAAGAGGTCTCTCATGATTTTGTTTGCTCTGGAGTTGCACCTCCTGTTGTATAGTTCCTGCAGGGGGGTGAGTGAAGTTCCCATAGTGCGTTCGGCCGAACGCACTACTCTCTGCAGAGCCTTCTTGTCCTTGGCAGAGCAATTCCCGAACCAGATGGTAATGTTCCCGGACAAGATGCTTTCCACCGCCGCTGTGTAGAAGCACTGGAGGATCCTCGGAGACACTCTGAATTTCCTCAATTGCCTGAGGTGGTAAAGGCGCTGCCTTGCCTTACTCACCAGTGCTGAGGCGTGTGATGACCATGTCATATCCTCAGAGATGTGGACTCCCAGATATTTAAAACAGTTCACCCTATCCACAGGATCCCCATTTATACTCAATGGAGTGTACGTCCTCGGATGATGTGCCCTCCTAAAGTCCATGATCAGCTCCTTCGTTTTTTTGATGTTCAAGAGGAGGCTGTTCTCCTGGCACCAGAGTGCTAGATCAGCCACCTCCTCCCGGTAGGCCCTCTCATCATTGTCTGAGATCAGGCCCACCACCACAGTGTCATCAGCAAACTTAATTATTGAATTGGAGCTGAACCTAGCCACACAGTCATGTGTGTACAGGGAGTACAATAGGGGGCTGAGGACGCAACCCTGGGGCGATCCTGTGCTCAGGGTGAGGGACTTTGATGTATTCCCTCCCATCTTGACTACCTGGGGCCTGGCGGTGAGAAAGTCCAGGACCCAGGCACACAGGGAGGTGTTGAGCCCCAATTCCATTAGCTTCCCGGCCAGTCTGGTGGGGACTATCGTGTTGAAGGCTGAACTGTAGTCTATGAACAGCATCCTCACGTAGCCCCCCTTCTGGCTGTCCAGATGGGAGAGAGCGGTGTGCAAGACCTGGGAGACCGCATCGTCCGTGGACCTGTTCGGACGGTATGCAAACTGCAACGGGTCCATGTTCCGAGGGAGGAAGGCGCAGATGTGATTCTTCACCAGCCTCTCAAAGCATTTCATGACTACCGAGGTAAGGGCCACCGGACGGTAGTCATTCAGGCAGGCTGGGGAGGCATTTTTTGGTACCGGTACAATGATGGATTTTTTGAAGCAGGCAGGGACCACGGACTTGTCCAGGGAGAGGTTGAATAATGTAGTGAGCACTGGAGCTAACTGCGTAGCACAGGACTTGAGTACTCGCCCCGAGATGCCATCGGGGCCTGCAGCTTTTCTTGTGTTCACCCGTGTCAGTGCCCACCTCACGTCGTGCTCGGACAGCGAGAATGTGTGCATATTCCTCCCTTCAGCTTCGGTAGCCAGCCCGCTGTCGGTATTGTCGATAGTCGGCAGACCTGGAGATAAATAAATATGTAAGGCATAGATAATAGATGGTCAGGGGATAAAAAATTGTAGGGGGTCAGGTTTAACGTGAGAGGAAGGAGCTTTAAAATAAATTTTATTTTACACACAGGTGTGTAAGGTTAAGGTGAAGGGGAAGAGATTTAATAGGAATCTGAGGGTTAACCTTTTCACACAAAGGGTGGTGGGTGTGTGGAACAAGCTGCCAGAGGAGGTAGTTGAGGCAGGGACTATCCCAACATTTAAGAAACAGTTAAACTAGTTCTTGGATAGGACAGGTTTGGAGGGCGGGCCGGTGGGACTAGTGTAGCTGGGATATGATGGCCATTGTGGGCAAGTTGGGCAGAAGAGCCTGTTTCCACAATGTCTCACTCTATCTATGACTCCATAACAGGATGTAGCTAACTTCTGGAACATGCTGCCAGAGATGATGGTGGAACACATAACCCGCTCGTGACTGATGTGGAATTGGAGTCACGTGGAGAATGTTAGTTGATAATTTGTAATAACCAAATCGGCTTTGGAAAAACAAATGTTGCAACCCAGTGGAAAGTATGAAAACTATGTTCCAACCTGCTTAGTCATTGTGGTGGAGTAACTAGTGTGGAGAATGTCATTTCCTCCAATGTCCTAACAGCTTTGTTTATTAATCCTCCGCACAACATCCGCAAATGTGACAAAAAATATCAGGCAAAGGTTCAACCAGGAGGAAGCTCAAGTTGTCTTAGCTAAATGTGAATACGTAGAGATACAACATAAAACAGGCACTTCAGCCCACTGAGACCACACCGACCAGCGATCATCCCGTATACTTGTTCTATCCTACACACCTGCGATAATTTACAGAAGCCAATTAACCTATGAACCATTTCCCATTTCCCATTTCCCATTCCCATTTCCCATTGACCCAAGCAATCGTTCCAGGTGCGACAGAGGTTTACCTGCATCTCTTCCAACCTCATCTATTGCGTCCGCTGCTCTAGATGTCAGCAGATCTATATCGGTGAGACCAAGCGGAGGTTGGGCGATCGTTTCGCCGAACACCTCCGCTCGGTCCGCAATAACCAAGCTGACCTCCCGGTGGCTCAGCACTTCAACTCCCCCTCCCACTCCATCTCCGACCTCTCTGTCCTGGGTCTCCTCCATGGCCACAGCGAGCAGCACCGGAAATTGGAGGAACAGCACCTCATATTCCGTTTGGGGAGTCTGCATCCTGGGGGCATGAACATCGAATTCTCCCAATTTTGTTAGTCCTTGCTATCTCCTCCCCTTCCTCAGTCCCCCTGCTGTCTCCTCCCATCCCCAGCCTTCGGGCTCCACCTCCTTTTTCCTTTCTTGTCCCCGCCCCCGATCAGTCTGAAGAAGGGTTTCGGCCCGAAAAGTTGCCTATTTCCTTCGCTCCATAGATGCTGCTGCACCCGCTGAGTTTCTCCAGCGTTTTTGTGTAACCTAACCTATGAACTTGTTCAAGAAGGAACTGCAGATGCTGGAGAATTGAAGGTAGACAAAAGTGCTGGAGAAACTCAGCGGGTGCAGCAGCATCTATGGAGCGAAGGAAACAGGCAACATTTCGAGCCGAAACCCTTCTTGATCAGTCTGAAGAAGGGTTTTGGCCCGAAACGTTGCCTATTTCCTTCGCTCCATAGATGCTGCTGCACTCGCTGAGTTTCTCCAGCGTTTTTGTGTACCTTCGATTTTCCAGCATCTGCAGTTCCTTCTTAAACACCTAGTGAGACTGCACCTGGAGTATTGTGTGCAGTTTTGGTCCCCTAATTTGAGGAAGGACATTCTTGCTATTGAGGAAGTACAGCATAGGTTTACAAGGTTAATTCCCGGGATGGCGGGACTGTCATATGCTGAGGGAATGGAGCGGCTGGGCTTGTACACTCTGGAATTTAGAAGGATGAGAGGGTATCTTATTGAAACATACAAGATTATTAAGGGTTTGGACACGCTAGAGGCAGGAAACATGTTCCCGATGTTGGGGGAGTCCAGAACCAGGGGCCACAGTTTAAGAATAAGGGGTAAGCCATTTAGAACGGAGACGAGGAAACATTTTTTCTCACAGAGAGTTGTGAATCTGTGGAATTCTCTGCCTCAGAGGGCGGTGTAGGCCGGTTCTCTGGATACTTTCATGAGAGAGCTAGATAGGGCTCTTAAAGATAGTGGAGTCAGGAGATATGGTTAGAAGGCAGGAACGGGTTACTGATTGGGGATGATCAGCCATGATTACATGCTGGCTCTAAGGGCCGAATGGCCTACTCCTGCACCTATTGTCTATTGTCAAAGTAAAATAGTCTTGTGAAAACAAAAAAAGCAAAAAGCAAAAAAAAGGAGCATTCCTCAGACATCTGCATATATCTCCGAAGATAGACACAAAAAGCTTGTGTAACCCAGCGGGTCAGACAGTATCTCTGGAGAACATGGATACGTGCCGTTTTGGGGGAAGACACAAAGTTAGACAGTGCAAGTTTGCGGGCAGTGAGAAACAAAGACTGGGTACAAGGTGCCATTTTATGATCCCTAAAGGACACAAGTAACGAACTTAAAGAACCAGAGCTTTCTTGAGATGGAACTAAGGTTAGTGACTGACATCATCATCACACTAACTGGGCGGCATGTTGGCGCAGTGGAAGACCTACTGCCTTACAGCACCAGAGACCCGGGTTTGATGCTGATTATGGGTGCTGTCTGTACGGAGTTTCTACATTCTCCCCGTGACCCGCGTGGGGAGAATGTGTGTCGTGTAGTGGTATCGTGCGGGGATCGCTGGTCGGTGCGGACTCGCTGGGCCGATGGGCCTGTTCCCACACGGTATCTCTAAAAAAACCTAAATAATGGTTTATACGGAACCCACCTTAACCTTGAAGAAAAGCACTCACTGTGGCATAAGTGCCTGATGTACTTATTGTAATGAAATCCAAAGATTGTCTTGACTTTCCTGAACACTGAATCCAGCCTTTCCTGGGCCAGATCAACAGTGAGCAATGCACTGGGTGTGAGTCTCACTTAAGATGGCATTGCCCTGAGGGTTATAAACAAAGAACACATTTTCATGTTGCTAACTGCCTTAGTTACCAGCTGAACCTCCTGTTTAATATTACTATCGCTCTGCACTGGGTTACCCATTCCTGACACTCTACTGCAAGTGGCATGTTTCCTCCCCTGCGGCATGGAGGTGCTCGTTCCCATCTCACCTGACCACCTACGAACTCCATGCTAGTCTGTACGGAGTTTGTACGTTCTCCCTGTGACCGCGTGGGTTTTCTCCGGGTGCTCCGGTTTCCTCCCACACTCCAAAATCCACAAGTTTGTAGGTTAATTGCCTTCGGTAAAGATTGTAAATTGTCCCAAGTGTGTAGGATAGTGCTAGTGTGCGGGGTGATCTCTGGTCAGCGCAGAATCAGTCTGAAGAAGGGTTCCATTCCAAAACGCTACCCATCGATGTTCTCCAGAGATGCTTCCTAACCCGATGAGTTATTCCAGCACTTTGTGTCTTTTCTTTTGTAAACCAGCATCTGCAGTTCCTTGTTCCATTTACTGAAATGGTTTGGTTTTAGGGTTCATGCCTGTTTTTCTGACCAGACTGAAACACACGTGGGTTGGTAGGTTAGATGGCCACTGAAAATGACTCCTGTTGGTAAAATTAGTTGAGAATGTGGAGGGGATGGGCTGGAAGGAAAATTAGTGGGCTGTAGGATTGTCACCAAAAGCTGGAGCAACTCAGCGGGACAGGAGGCATGCATCTCTGGAGAGAAGGAATGGGTGACGTTTCGGGTCGAGACCCTTCTTCAGGCTGAGAGTCAGGGGAGGGGGAGATATAGTGTGAGGTGTGAGAATGAGACATCAAAGGAGGTGGAGATGAAGGAAAATGTAGAATAGATCGTTGTTAGCTAGGAGAGGTAACAACAAGGCAGAGATAACAGAGGCCAGGGACAGGGTGACTGGTGGGAGAACTGGGGAAGAGGGAGAGATGGAGAGAGAGGGAAAGCAAGGATTTCTTCAAGTTGGAGAAGTCAATGTTCATACCACTGGGTTGTAAGCTGCCCAAAGGAAATACTGTTCCTCCAATTTGCGCTGGGCCTCAACTCTGACAATGGAGGAGTCCCAGGTCAGTGTGTGAATGGGAAGTGTTTGGCATAGAAACAGCCCTTTCAGCCCATCAAGTCCTTGCTAACCCGGCCTGGACTTACATTGTTCACCTTAGTTCTGTGTTATCCCACTTTATCGTCCAATTCCCCACACACAAGGAGCAAGATGCAGACGGCAAACTAACCTGCAAACCCACAAGTGCAGGAGTAACTCTGTGGACTGGGCAGCAACTCTGGAGCGAAAAAAGGATAGGATGATGTTTCGGGTCAGGACCCTTCTTCAGCCGAATTTGTAAACTCTCAGGGAGAACGTGCAAACTCCACACAGACAGCACCCGAGGACAGGATTCAAACCTGGGTCACTAACGTGGTGAGGCAGTGGCTCTACCCGCTGTGCCAATCAGCCCAGAATCTCAGTTGACCTTCATAAGTGATAGGAGAATAATTAGGCCATTTGGCCCATCGAGTCTACTCCGCCATTCAATCATGGCTGATCTATCACCCCCCTCCTAACCCTATTCCCCAGCCTTCTCGCTATAACCCCTGACACCCGTACTAATCAAGACCTCCTCTGCTGGGCACTCTTCCAAAATGGAATTAATTGCCTACTTCTAAGAACGCATTTTAATCCATGGTGTCCATCGTGATAATGAATGCTTCATCTGTTTACTCCCTGACCATTTTTGCAGGACTGGGAAGTCCTGAGCATGAAGACTAGAGTCGTTGGGTTCAACCTTTCAGCAGCCGTTGACCTTGCTATTCTAACACTGAAGACGATTCTGTGCTGAACAGAGCAAACTGTGGACACATGATACCCGCATGATCAACACCTGACGTGACAGGACGTTCGGTTTCTGGAAACAGGACACCGGGCAACATCCCATTGATGCTCTTACCTCCGGCTACAAAGAGCTTACGGTGCATAACTGATGGGTTTAAATGGGAGGCAAAAGCCAGTGAGTTGATGTTGATGGTTGCTAATTATAGCCATAACCAGACTCACTGCTCTGTCCCGTCTGACAGAGGAAAGAATGAGTTCCATGATCCTTTGAATCCTTGGCGAGAGATGGGGGCCGGGGTGGGGAAGAATGGGGGGGGGGGGGGGGGGGGGGGGTAGAACCCTCCCTGAGATATGCTAACAAAGAGGAATGTTAAACATTCACTTTTGTTGACACCCAGGTCTCCACACCCTTTTCCTAGAGATTCCAGTTTCAGATTCAAGTTTCAGTCACGGAAGGTTTGATTTAAGGCAAAGTTTTGCATAAAAATAATTCTGAAACCAATTATAGAAAGGTTAAGGAAATTGACACAGGTGGGGCATAATCACAGGTACGAGTCTTCCATCAACCCCTTGTGTTACGTGACAATTCTGTGAAGATGTTTTCAGTGGTGGATAATGCTGTAGGAGTCAGTAAATCTAGTTCTTTGGGGGAGATTTTCTATTCCCATAAACGCACATGCACATGAGTCAATTTACTGAATTAGTAAGTTGGACCCTCATGCTATTTCCTGAACGATCAAAGTATATTTTATCCATCTATTCTTATTTTTTACACAAGCTTTCTCTCTGTTCCACAGCTTGTACATAGAAACATAGAAAATTTGAGGTGCAGGAGTAGGCCATTCGGCCCATTCGAGCCTGCACCATGCCATTCGCGGTATGATCATGGCTGATCATCACAACTCAGTATCCCATACCTTGAACATCACCAGCTTTCTCTCCATACCCCTGTGATCCCACCGTTAGCCACAAGGGCCACATCTAACTCCCTCTTAAATATAGCCAATGAACTGGCCTCAACTACCTTCTGTGGCAGAGAGTTCCAGAGATTCACCACCCTCGGTGTAAAAAATGATTTTCTCATCTCGGTTCTAAAGCCAGACTTCCCTCTTATCCTTAAACTGTGACCCCTTGTTCCTGATGACTGGTACCCCAACATGGGGAATAATACTTCTCTGCATCTAGCCTGTCCAACCCCTTAAGAATTTTGTAAGTTTCTATCTTCCCCTCAATCTTCTAAATTCTAGAGAGTATAAACCAAGTCTATCCAGTCTTTCTTCATATAAAAGTCCTGACATCCCAGGAATCAGTCTGGTGAACCTTCTCTGCACTCCCTCTATGGCAATAATGTCCTTCCTCAGATTAGGAGACCAAAACTGTACGCAATACTCCAGGTGTGGTCTCACCAAGACCCTGTACAACTGCAGTAGAACCTCCCTGCTCTTATACTCAAATCCTTTTGCTATGAATGCTAACATACCATTTGCTTTCTTCACTGCCTGCTGCACCTGCATGCCAACTTTCAATGACTGGTGTACCATGACACCCAGGTCTCGTTGCATCTCCCCTTTTCCTAATCGGCCAGCTTGGGTAGCTTGAGGGACTTATATCTGGATTCTTTTTTCTATTCTATCTCTTAAAGTCAGAGGCAAATTTTCTCTGTCCTTTCATTGTAGTTTAGTTTACTTTGGAGATACAGAATGGAAACAGACCGTTCAACCCACTTTGCTGACCAGTGATCTGCTTACCCTTTGTTTCCTTATTTCCATTTTGTCAATTTAGGTTATAAGGTTAAAAATGAAGCTGTACAACAGTCAGAGTGACTTTGCAGTAAGACTGACAGGCGTAGATGAGTGGAAAATGTGGGGATTACTATGTTCTGTGGCACTAACAAATGCCTTGAATACCTTTTAAAGAAAAAGACATTGAGAAATGCTGACATTCAAAGGAGGTCCTTGTATACTGTCCATTACTGCAAGCTAACATGCACGTTTGAACAATGGAGGGTGGGCAGTGAAATACTTTTCTAATGGCCACGTTATGCTCAGAGATTCAGTGATAACATAATCACTTTGCTTTGCATCATCAGAATTGTTTGCTATAGTTGAAGAAGGTTCCCAACCTGAAATGCCGTCTCTCCATACCCCCCGACAGATGCTGCCTGACCTGTAGAGTTCCTCCAGGATTTTGGGTCATGCTGGGAACTGTTGTCCACTTTAATCAATGCAACCCAATTTTGTTATGTGTAGGGAGGAACTGCAGATGCAGGTTTAAACCGAAGATAGACACAAAAAGTTGGAGTAACTCAGCGGGACAGGCAGCATCTCTAGAGACAAGGAATGCATGACGTTTCGGGTCGAGACTGAGTCTGAAGAAGGATCTTGACCCGAAATGTCCCATTCCTTTTCTCCAGAGATGCTGCCTGTCCTGCTGAGTAATGCCCCTGTCCCACTTAGGAAACCTGAATGGAAACCTCTGGAGACTTTGCGCCCCACCCAAGGTTTCCGTGCGGTTCCTGGAGGTTTTTGTCCCTCCCGACCTGCTTAGGAAACCTCCGGCAACCACGGCAACCTCCGGGAACCGCACGGAAACTCTGGTGTGGGGCGCAAAGTCCATCCGATCAGGTTTCCGTGGGACAGGGTTCCAACTTATTTTGTTAGTCTCCCCCCATTTTTTTGTCAGTCTCCCGACCTGATTCCACTACCTGCAACCTCCGGCAACCACCTGCAACCTCCGGGAACCGCACGGAAACCTTGGGTGGGACTCAAAGTCTCCAGAGGTTTCCGATCAGGTTTCCTAAGTGGGACAGGCTTTTTTGTGTACCTTCATTACTCCAGCTTTTTGTGTTCAATCTCCAATTTTGATATTGTCATCGACCATCAGTTTATCGGATATATGCAGTTTCTCCAATATCTCTGTCACCACTGCATCTGCTCCCAAACATCACTGACCTTTGCCTCCATAGTTGCTGCCTGACCTATTGAGTTCCTCCAGCACTTTGCGTGTTGCTCAAGATTCCTGCATCTGCAGTTCCTTGTGAATCCATTTGGATCCTTCCCCACCCTTTTATACGATGTTATATTCCTTTTATTCTCGTCGTCCCTCCTCCACCTTCTCTGCCACTGAAAACAAACTTGTTTAATCCAATTATTTACTATTTATTTTAATGACCTAAAGAAGGGAACAAAATGTAAGGTTTCCAAGTTTGCTAACGATACCAAAGTAAATGGAAACACTGGTTGTGATGAGGACATTGAGATTCTGCAAGAGATTAGGTGACTGAATAAAAACCAGGCAAATTAGATTAGATATCATTTATTGCCCCACATCCAGGGTCGGTGGACTTTGGGTTGTCAGCAGCAGTACAATAATAAAGAACACACAACCACAATAAAACTGTAACACAAACATCCACCACAGCATTCATCACTGTGGTGGAAGGCACATAATTTGGCCAGTCCTCCTCCATTTCCCCCCCCCGAGGACAGGACCAGAGTCAGAGTCAGTCCAGGATCGGCTCTTCCTCACCGGAGACCGCGGCTTTAAGTTGTTGTAGGCCGCAGGCCGGCGGTCGAGATTTAAAGTCTCTGCCGCAGCCAGAAGCACCGCAGACTGCAGGGCCGGCGGTCGAAGCTCCCCTCTAGGGGTGATGGTGAGTCCATGCCGGCCCCGCGGTAGAAGTTGGCCGCGGGACGGCAGTGATGGCTTCTTCTTCCCCCGGGCCCCCCACGAGGGATCCCGGGCTGTAGACGCCGCGCCAGCTGGAACTCTGCAGACCGCGGCTTCAGGCTGCCGGCAGCCCCGGGCCAGCGAAACGGAGCGCTCCCCTCCAGCGAGCCCCAGCGAGGGCGCGCCCGCTCTACAACGAGAGTCCACGCTGCGCCCGCCGCTGAAGCCCCCGGGCGCGTCTCCAGGAAAGGCCGCGCCGATCTTTGATGTTAGGCCACGGGGGAGGCGACCTGGAAAAACTCGCCTCTCCATGGAGGAGGCGACCGAAGCGGTTTCCCCCTTACCCCCCCCCACACCACCCCCCACACACAAAACACACGAAGGAACATTAAATACATACTTTAAAACATACTAAAAAATTTTTTTAAAAGGTTGAAAAACCTGACGCGCTGCTGACATGGCTGCTGCCAGAGCAGTACCCCCTACACCTTCTGGAGTTTAATGTGGGGAAATATGATGAGGTCCCGCACTTCAATAAGAAGATTGAAAGGGTGGCTGATTATCGAAATGCAGGGAGCCTGCAAATGAAAAGTTCAGAGGTGTCTAGGAGTCCCAAACAGAATTAGCAGGCAGGTCACACAAGTGCAAAAAGCAAAGTCCTGGAGGAACCTAATGGGTCGGGCAGCATCTGTGGAAGGAAATGGACCTTCGACCTCCTGGCAACCCACTAGGACCTCCCGGCGACACACCTACGGCACGGGAATTCTCGCTACTCTCCATGGCAGCTCATTCAAGTCGCCGCTAATTTTTCAACATGTTGAAAAATTCATGGCAACCATAATGAGACCGCGACTAGTTCCCAGAATGCGGGAACTCCTCGCGACCATTAAGGCGACTGCATAGTCTCCTGCAGTCACCTAAAAAGTCGCCTAAGTGGGGCAGGCCCATTAGGGCAAAGGGATATGGGAGAAAAAGTTGGAACGAGGTACTGATTGTGGATGATCAGCCATGATCATGTTGAATGGCTCGAAGGGCCGAATGGCCTACTCCTCCACCTATTTTCTATGTTTCTATGAACTCGATGGGTCAGGCAGTGTTTGTGGAGGGAAATTTGCAGAAAATAGCTTGTTCGAAATACTCACCACCCTCTGTGTGAAAGAGTTGCCCCTCAGGTTCCTATTAAATCTTTCCCCCTCACCTAAACCCTATGCCCTTGAGTTCGTGATTCCCAGCCTTTGGAAAAGTCTGTGCATTCATCGTATCAATGCCATTCGCGATTGTACACCTCTTTAAGGTCACAAGAAATTACAGATGCTGGGTCCTGAGCAAAGAACAAAATGCTGGAGGAACTCAGCGGGTCAGGCAGAATCAAATGTGGACAGAATGACTTCAAATGGAAGAAGGATCCTCAAATGAGATCTGTAAATTTCCCTCCGCAGATACTGTCTGACCAGTTGAGTTCCTCCAACATTCTGTTTTTTCGCTCTGTAAAATCACCTCTCAGTGTCCCACCCTCCAAGAAATAAACTCCCAGCCTGCCCAACCTACCCATATTCAGGGACAGTTTCTTCCCAGCTGTTAACAGACAACTGAACCAACTAGAGAACAGTCCTAAGCTACTATCTACCTCATTGGTGACCCTTGGACTATCTGAAGAAGGGTCTCGACCCGAAACGTTGCCTATTCCTTCTCGCCATAGATGCTGCCTCACCCGCTAAGTTCCTCCAGCATCTTTTTCTACCTTGGACTATCTTTGATCGGACTTTACTGGCTTTACCTTGCACTAAACGTTATTCCCTTATCGTGTATTCACACACTGTAAATAGCTTGATTGTAATCATGTATTGTCTTTCCGCTGTCTGGTTAGCATTGTACCATGGTACACGCGACAATGAACTAAACTGAACCGAACCATAGCTTAGCTCCTTGTCCTGGCAATATCCTCGTAAATCTCTGACATTCTTTCAGGCATTTTTTTCAATAAAAGTTTCTTGGTCATGAGGAACAGTCTGGAAAGTTCGGAACTGTCCCCAGTTTATGCCTGACTGACTATCAAATGGAAACTTTACCGCAAGTTTCAAGTGAGTTTGTTCAATTTTCATTCCGCCAGGAACCAACACAGTTTGCCACTAGGCTACTCAATCAGCAATGAGAGCCGAGATCTGTTGCCACTCCTCCCTCAGGATCTGTTGCAGACTGCACCAACAACATTTTCCACATTTTGGGAGCAGTGTTCACATTCCAGCTCCCGAGAAGCAGGGGACAGTGTTTAGCTTTCAGAATTGTTATTACTCTATTATTGTTATTATTGCACTATTATAGTGTTTGTGTTTTATGTGTACGCATGTGTGTACACGTGTGTTAAATATATATGATCCGTATATATGTGTATATGTGAGTATGTACACCTACACTGGACATATCTCTCCTTCATTATATTGTTTAGTGTACTATGTTTACATATTCTGGTGCTGCTACAAGTAAGAGTTTCATTGTTCTATCTGGGATATATGACAATAAAACACTCACATTTCCAATGAGTCCAAACTGGACTTCAGCTCATGGTCACCTAGAACACAGAAGAATTGACCAGGAAACAGTGGGAGGTGCAACAAGCAGGTGTCATATTCAAATCTTTTCAAATTGTTCTTGGGGGTGGTACCTGGAATCCCTTTAAATTGCACAGGACTCTCAGAACTAAAGCTACTACCAATAGGTCGTGTCTTCTTGCTACCTGAGAGCTCCCAGCACAGAGAAATGGATTCAGTTCTACCTGCGCTCCTCCTGGTCTTATTTATTCAATATGCACCAACCTACTCCCAGTTGCCAGCCTGCGAGATTGAAAATGCAACGATGGGAGGCGACTTCAATTTGACTATCTATCCAATGTACTACAAGGTATACATACATTACAATGGTAAGTCAATGTTTAATCTCATCACGGGTGCAACCTGGTCTTTTATACAGTCTTTAACTTTAAGTTTGCAGAATTGCTTTAAAATGATTTTATTCAGCAGGGTTGCCATTTAAAATTGCGAAATGTTGTTGGCAGTGTTTTGGGTTTGGTTGCAAATCCACGTTGCTTTTGCATGCAGCTTTATTAATGTTTGGGGACTGAGGCGCAATAGGTTTGGCGACACAGCTTGTACATATGGGGATGGATAAATGGAGATCCCTCTCGGTTTTGCCTCCCCTGACTCTCAGCCTGAAGAAGGGACTCGAGGAAAAACCATCACCTCTTCCTTTTCTCCAGAGTTGCTGCCTGACCCGCTGGGTTACTCCAGCTTTTTGTGTCTGTCTTCTGGAGGTGGATACATCTCTGCGAACTCCAAAATTTGGTTCAGCCACAAACTTGTTACGTTAAATAGGGAATCTTCCCGATATTTCAAAAGTTGTGAGAATCGGAATTCAAACGATGCTTGGTCACTGACCTCTTAGCCAGATCCAAGGGCGTACCTGGCCTGGAGTGTAATTACACCAGTTAATTGCCCCACCTTTCCTTTGTACAGAGAGAGAGCACACGAGGCTGTAGATATTTCATAGATATTCAAATGTGCTGCCGTTTTTGGTCACCTTTCCCTCTGTTCCTTGTGATCTGTGCATTTAACAGCACATGCATTGGGAGCAGTTCAGTCTCCAGTAGAGGGAAGGAAGGGGCTTTACTGATAAACATATCTGTACATGAAAGGACACAGGCAGCATCTCTGGAGAAAATACTTAGGCGATAGAGCCCTTCTTCAGACCCGAAACATCGCCTATTCTTGTTCTCCAGAGATGCTGCCTGACCCGCTGAGTTACTCCAGCAGTTCCTTGAATTCTTCCAGGGGTAGAAATGTCGCAAACTAACGACCAGATTGTTGGCAATGATTTTGTGATAAATGTAGAAGCAAAAAAAGTCTAAAGGGCTGCGTGTTTCGTGTGACATTCCCACACCTCAGGGACCTGGTTCGATCCTGACCAGGCAGGGTGTGTCCATGTGGAATTTGAACAATTCCCCTGTGAATGTTCAGGTTTCACACAGGTGGGTTATTCCCACGTCCCAAAGGTGGCCTTGCAGGTTAATTGTCCACGGTGAAACACCCCTTAATGGCGGAAAGATTCGACGGGGAAGGAGGATAAACATGTGGCAGAGGTGCAGAAAGGAAAGGAGGCGGGGTCTCGGACTGATAGTATTGCTCTTCCCGTGAGGCGATATGAACATGATGAACCGAATCCATTGGCCTCGTTCCACGTCAGTGACTTCATCACTAGCTCAGTATGTCTTAAGCTCCTTCCCCAAACTCCAAACCGGCTTCTAGGAAGGGAGTGAGAGAACAATTTTGGTCTCCTCCTTTTGTTCCTGCTGATCTGTACATTTAACAGCACAGGAATAGGGAGCGGTTTTGACCCTAGTAGGGGGAGGGGGCTTTGCTGATAAACATATCTGTACAAGAAAGGACACAAACTGCTGGAGTAACTCAGCAGGTCAGGCAGCATCTCTGGAGACATTTCGGGTTAGAACACTTCTTCAAACCCGGAACGTCACCTATCCATGTTCTCCAGAGATGCTGCCTGACGTGCTGAGTTACTCCAGCACTTTGTGTCTTTCTTTTGCAAACTAGCACCTGACAGTTCCTTGTTGGGGATGTTCCTGATTGGGGATGATCAGCTATGATCACATTGAATGGCGGTGCTGGCCCGAACAGACTATTGCAAGGGTGTGAGGAGTCTTTATGAGTGCTGTGCTGACGGCCTTCCTGAGAACTAAACTGTAAACTAGCAGACAGACACAAAATGCTGGAGTAACCCAGCGGGCCATGCAGCATCTCTGGAGAGAAGGAATGGGAGACTGAAGAAGGGTCTCGACCCGAAACGTCACCCATTCCTGTGCGGCCACGATGTCACCAGGGGCTGGTGAGGTTCCAGTTTCAATGGTTCACCCATCAGAAGTCAGCTTCAGAGTGCGATACCCATGGGCGGAGTAGGGAACTGGTCTAACAAGGGAGAGATCGACAATATGGTCCAACAGAGTCAACACATTTAAACAGTGTGAAGTCATGCAGGAGTAAGCCTGTGGGTTATGCAAAAACACAAAGAACTTTAGCACAGGGGACGTGTCCAAAACACAATGCTTTCATAGTGTGGACTTTGCTATGTAAAGGAATGATTCTGGTTTCAATATTTATTTCGCTATGTTAGTATTACAATAGACAATGGGTGCAGGAGTAGGCCATTCGGCCCTTCGAGCCAGCACCGCCATTCAATGTGATCATGGCTGATCATCCACAATCAGTACCCCGTTCCTGCCTTCTCCCCATATCCCCTGACTCCGCTATCTTTAAGAGCCCTATCTAGTTCTCTCTTGAAAGCATCCAGAGAACCTGCCTCCACCGCCCTCTGAGGCAGAGAATTACTTTACGATTTTCTTCCTCTTCTAGTCTCCACCCACAGCTAATCCCCCGATTTATGACAGAGATTGGTCGCGGGAACATGTTTTGTTCAGCGCAAATTCATGAGACACATATCCATCGCCATGGCATTGTGGTATTAATAGGTAGTAAGCAAGCAGCAGCTGGGTTGTTGGATAACCAGGCGGGAAGGATCATTGCTAGCTAGGGGAAGGTGACAACGAGGCACACAATGTAACATTTAATCAGGAGGACAGTAAGACTGGTCGGAGAACTAGGATGGGGGAGCGATGGAGAGAGAGGGAAAGCAAGGGTTACTGGACTACACTGGTCTGGAGAGTAAAAGCCTGTGTATTGTACTGCGTGCACATACACAGTGTGTAGGTTTGGAAGATACGTTGGATGGGGCAAGTGCCACGACGCACAGTTCAATGGATTACATAATCAAATTAAATTGGAGGAGGTGCAGCAGGCCAGGTGATGCATCTGACGTTTGCAGGAGCTGCTGGAATCTAATGGGTCACAGCAGCCACATCAGTGGCACAAACACCATTGGCTCAGATGAGCTGAAGTCCATGTTTGGGACACTATGATACAGCAAGGACAGGGGGAGTTACCGGGAAGAGGCAGTAACGCCCATTAGATTAAGTACTGTACAACTGGTTTTAGTTTAGTTTAGAGACACAGCGCAGAAACTGGCCCTTCGGCCCACCGAGTCCATGCCGACCAACAATCCCCACACACCGAGCACTATCGTACACACTGGGGACAATTTACAATACATGATTACAATCGATCCATTTACAGTGTAGAGATTTAAATGTGTGTAGCGAATGTACCATGTGATTGTAGATATACTTCTGTAGATAGCACGCGAATAGTCGCCTGGGTTGGAGGTCCAGTAATCTGAGTCCATGTGAAAACAATGACTTTGGACAAAGGTTCTGGCAAAGGATTAGATTCAAATTGAAAGGCAGAACTACTAAAGCTCTGAATTATTACCCGAGCTAGGTACAAATTTCTATACAGTAAATAAGATCCGAGAGTTAATTATGCGGTAGGATGATCAGTGAGGAAGGGAAAGGTTTCATTTTGTGAGCTGTACCAGAGAATGTGGAGCTGTTCTCATGGGATGCCTTGACTTGAATCAGGCTGAGATGAATGGCTAGTGAAGCAACTGAACAGGACTACAAAGATATACGCCAAAAGGCATATGGTTGCAGCTTCTAATGAGGGGGATGGGGGGGAATTAGAAAGGTTAAAAGTAATGACATATTAAGAAGAGTAGTGGAATGAGCAGTTTGTTTTTTGCTTACAGAATAATGAAAGGCATAGATAAAGTGGATGTGGAGAGGATGTTTCCACTGGTGGGAGAGTCTAGGACCAGAGGTCACAGCCTCAGAATTAAAGGGCGCTCTTTTAGAAATGAGGTGAGGAGGAACTTCTTTAGTCAGGGGGTAGTTAGTCTGTGGAACTCATTGCCACAGAGGGCTGTGGAGGCCAAGTCAGTGGATATTTTTAAGGCAGAGATTTTTAAGACAAATTCTTGATTAGAACGGGTGTCAAGGGTTATGGGGAGAAGGCAGGAGAACAGGATTAGGAGGCAGAGGTCAGCCATGATTGAAAGGTGGAGTGGACTCGATGGGCCGAATGGCCCTAATTCTACTCCTGTAACTTGAGAACCTGTGGGCGATGGTAACCAAAGTCCATCAAGAAAGGACGGAACACGCAAGCACACAGATTAACAATTTGGCCCCAAAACATCAAGAGAGTCAAGAGTATTTTATTGTCAAATATCCCAGAAAGAACAACAGAATATGTAAACATAGCACTCTGTAAACAAAATAATAAACGAGAAAAAAAATTCAGTGTGTGTATGTATAAACATAAATATATATACATATATACAACTTCATCTGCTCATTTCCCAGATTTTTGTTTAGTTTAGTTTAGGCTAGCTGAATCAAGGGATATGGGGAGAAGGCAGGAACGGGGTACTGATTGTGGATGATCAGCCATGATCACATTGAATGGCGGTGCTGGCTCGAAGGGCCGAATGGCCTACTCCTGCACCTATTGTCTATGTATCTATGCACCTCCGAGAAAACCCACGGGGGTCACGTGAAGAACGCACAAACTCCGTACAGACAGCACCCGTAGTCGGGATCGAACCCGGGTCTCTGGCGCTGCAAGCGGTGTTGGGCAGCAACTCTACCGCTGCGCCACCGTGCCGCCCAAAGCATTTGTAGCAAGATGAGAGAACTAATGGCAAAGAAAATAAATGACTATAGTGATTCTTCTTACCGAGTCCACACACAAGATTAGAAGTTGTTCAGCCATAGTTGAACACACGTCTCGGCATCTGCATGCAATGGTGTCTGTCTTGTCGTTTCTTGTGCGTGGTGGTGGAAAGATTGGTGGAGACAGGGCCGCGACGTGAACGCTCTTTCCTTGACCCCCACTACATTATTACATCTCATTTGTCTTCCTTGACTCAGATTTACCCAGAGAAGTCTCCCCATGTTCAACTGTGTCTTTGGCAAAGTTTTAAATATTTTCCTTTGATTATTTTTCTTTTCAAGGTTTCTTCAAACTTTTATGAGCATTGGGGAACTACCTTTAAACATATGATAGGAGACAAGAAATGGCTGATGTTTAAAGAATTCACATATCAGTTTATAACAAATATAGATCCAGATAGGGTGGAAAAATGGTGCAGCCATTGTCAACGGGAGTTCATGACCAAGGCTGGATGTGAAAACTGAGACAAAAGAGTGATCAAGTGTTGGCTGTGTTGGGGATTACATGGGCAATAAAGACCTGCATCGCTATAGTAACCTTTGTGAAGTGAAGATAATGTCAAAGCACCCTATACTCAAAAACGTGTGTAAATAGACGTGGCCATCGCCTCTCCCTCTATCCTCCCCCACACTCCCTCCTCACCTCCCCCATCTCTCTCCCTCCATACCCCCTCCTCTCCTTCAATCCCCCCACTCTCCCTCCTCACCTCCCCAGGACCTCGATGTAAACCACCTCCGGCCACGTTTTATCCACCATGTCGGCGATGAGGCGCCTGTACTTGAGGCGGGGAGGACGGGACGGGACGGGCCGAGCGACCTGGTGCCGGGGGAGGGGGAGGGAGAGGCTGAGGCTGCGGCATAGTCCCTTGCCCCGTGTCCCGCTCCTCTACCTCCCCGCGGGCCCGGAGCGGCAACGCTGCCCCCAGACCCAGCCCCAGCCCCAGACCCAGACCCAGACCCAGACCCAGACCCAGACCCAGCCCCAGCCTCGCCTTTACCCGCGGGCAGGCGTTGCTCTGGAGGAAGGAACTGCAGATGCTGGTTTACACCTGTTGGACACAACGTGCTGGAGTAACTCAGCGGGACAGGCAGCATCTTTGGAGAGAAGGAATAGGTGATGTTTCGTGTCGAGACCCTTCTCCAGAGATGTTGCCTGGCCCGCTGAGTTACTGCAGCATTTTGTGGCTATCCCCGTGGACGGCTGGTGCTCGGCTTCCGACGGCCACTGGATAAGGCGAGAGATGCAGCTAACGGTCCCCGGCTCGTCGGGGAACAGGATCCTCGGGAGTTGGAGCAGAGTTGAGCTGAGTTCCTGACTACGGATGAAACGCAGATGTTTATCGCGAATGACCTATGACCTGAGCATGCGCATTCGGAATACCGAACTCGCTTGTTGACATTCAATGTGCTTCTACTCCACAGCCTTGCACCCATGTGGGAAATATTAACTTTTCTTTTCACTTTCCCAGTCACGGTTTCGGGATTTGGCGAGAACGCAACGATTGTACTGTCCAGTTACTTCAACGGATCGGCCGTGGGGATGTGGCTAAACAATGCAACAGATTGTGATGGATTCAAGGGGAATAGGAGCATGTATGCAATGGAACAATGGGTTTCACCTTTCGTCATCGGCGATTATGTTAAGATCAGGTATTGTCTAATCTTCTCATGTAACGGTGGTAGTCAAATATAATAGAGGCATTTAGTTTAGCTTAGTTTTAGAGATACGGCGCGGAAACAGGCCCTTCGGCCCGCCAAGTGCATGCCGACCAGTGATCCCCACACACTAACGCTACCCTAGGCACACTAGGGACAATTTACACCTATACCAAGCCAATTAACCTACAGACCTGTATGTCTTTGGAGTGTGGGAGGAGACCTGAGATCTCTGAGAAAACCCAGGTGGTCACGGGGAGTGTGGACAAACTGTGAGAAAGGACTTTTAACATTAATGTGTTTCTATCTTTGTCCAGGGCATTCGTGTACACGATGAATGGAACTTATGTCAAGAGCTTAACCCTCAAGCAAAGTAGGATTTATTTTCATTTTCACTCAAGTAATTGAGCGTTACAGCATGATCAACAATGTTTTATCGTTATTTGAACCGCACTTGCTTATTTTTATTTAAGGGATTATAAGATTATAGAAATTACCAGCTTTCTCCCTCTCTCCTGCCCTGGCAGAAAAATTCAGGCAGTAAATGCATTTCCTTTCCTGTCCCACGTCACGCAGTTCAGAGGAACAACGCTTTCTCTTTCAACCTGATGAAGGGCCCCGACACCAACATTCACCTGTCCATTTCCTCCGCAGATGCTACCTGAGCCACCGAGTCCATCTGCCATGTTGTGTTTTGCTGAAGGTTCCTTTATATGGAACACGCGATGATTGATTTATTGATTGATCGAAAGATACAGCATGGAAACGGGCCCTTCGGCCCAACGAGTCCATGCGACCATCGATCACCCGTTCACACTAGCTCCATGTTATCCCACTTCCATGTCCGCTCCCTGCCCACTAAGGGCAATTTAAAGGGGCCAATCAATGTACAAAACCTCGCATCTTTGGGATGTGAGGAGGAGATTGGAGCACCCAAAGGAAACCCATGTGGTCACAAGGAGAACATGCAAACTCCAAACACGTTGAGAGATACAGCGCGGAAACAAGCCCACCAAGTCCGCGCTGACCAGCGATCACCCCGTACACTCGCACTATCCTACACACTAGGGGAAATTTACAATTTTTTTTAACCAAATCCAATTAACCAACAAACCTGTATAATGTCTTTGGAGTGTGGGAGGAAACCGGAGCTCCCAAAGAGAACCTATGTGGTCACAGGGAGAATGTACAAACTCCGTACAGACAGCACCTGAAGTCAGGATCGAACCCGGTCCTCTGGCGCTGTAAGGCGGCAACTCCTCAGCGGCGCCACCGTGCCGCCCGCGATAGAAATTGAGATGCCGAAAGCAAGTCAGTGCAACTGCTGACAATAATAATTGGAACCTGCTCTATTATTCCCCAACAAAGACATTGAGGATCAGTGTAACAAAGTGAGATCATTGTTGCACCTGGAAGCGATGATGGTTCATGGATTTCTGGTTCAACAAGCAGCACAAATGTTCATTCACAAACTGAATTAAACGCTAGCGAAAAGAAAATGAACACTTTTGTCGATGGGGAATTGGGAGACACTAATGTTGGGCTGAGTATTGTGTTTATATTGTTGTGCTCCATAAAAACAAAAAGTTATGTTTCATACGTATTCAAAGTAAAATGATTATGTAACAATTTGATGTCTTTCCACAGTGCCTATGACCACCACTCCAACCACCACTGAAGGTAAGGTCACAGATAATGCAAGCAGCTACAAGCCATGGCATGGATTTTCTTGTGTAAGAAGGAACTGCAGATGCTGGTTTACACCGAAGATAGATACAACTTAGCGGGGCAGGACAGAAGGAATGGGAGACGTTTCGGGTCATGACCCCTTTGCCAGTAGATTCTGCTCCTTGTTACTCTCCAAGAAATGCTGTTATAAACAGTACAAATCATTTTTGTTAGCAAACTAGCAAACTACCACTTCCAAAAGGCTCACGTCTAAGCATAAGATATTCGTAAGTAAAACACAAAATGCTGGAGTAACTCAGTGGGTCAAGCAGCATCTCTGGAAGGTATGGAGAGGTGACGTTTCAGAATGATGGTAGTTGTGGGGGGTAGGGGGGAGAAAGCTGGAAGAGAGTTGGAGGTGGGACAAAGGCAAGCAAATGATGGGTGGATACAAGTGGACAAAGACCAGAGATGAAATGGAGACACAAGTTGTGAGATTAGGAGAGAAGAGGAGTGAGATGTGAGGCCAGACAAAGGGATGTAGGTGGAAGGGGATGAAGGGGAGGGGAAAGTGGGGTGGGATGGTGGGAGAGATGAGTGCACGCCTACCCATTCCCTCCACTCATACAGCTTTTCTCCAGCACTATGTGGCTATCTTTGGTGTAAGCAGTTCCTTCCTACACATTGTAGTGTAGTACAAGTTCCCAAATATTCCTAAATATTCATTCAGCGATTATGGTGCATATTCGACCAATAGTGTAATAATATAAATTCCACTAAATAGATTCACAAATGCCAGTGAATTCCAGCAATATATTATTACTGGAGTTTCTCAACGGATGAGTGGAATTTAGTAATAGCCAAGTCCTAATCAAATCAAGTTTCTAGTATAGAAGGGTCTCGACCCGAAATGTCACCCATTCCTTCTCTCCCGAGATGCCGCCTGTCCCGCTGAGTTACTCCAGCTTTTTGTGTTCCTCTTCGGTGTAAACCAGCATCTGCAGTTCCTTCCTACACAGCTTACTACCATCACCCCAGAAAGATACTGCATGGAAACAGGCCCTTCAGCCCAACGATTCCATGCGACCATCGATCACCAGTTCACACTAGCTCTATGTTATCCCACTTCCATGTCCGCTCCCTGCCCATTAAGGGCAATTTAAAGGGGCCAATCAATGTACAAAACCTCGCGTCTTTGGGATGTGAGGAGGAGATTGGAGCACCCAAAGGAAACCCATGTGGTCACAAGGAGAACATGCAAACTCCAAACACGTTGAGAGATACAGCGCGGAAACAAGCCCACCAAGTCCGCGCCGACCAGCAATCACCCCGTACACTCGCACTATCCTACACACTAGGGGAAATTTACAATTTTTTTTAACCAAATCCAATTAACCAACAAACCTGTATAATGTCTTTGGAGTGTGGGTGGAAACCGGAGCTCCCAAAGAGAACCTATGTGGTCACAGGGAGAACGTACAAACTCCGTACAGACAGCACCTGAAGTCAGGATCGAACCCGGTCCTCTGGCGCTGTAAGGCGGCAACTCCACAACGGCGCCACCGTGCCGCCCGCGATAGAAATTGAGATGCCGAAAGCATGTCAGTGCTACTGCTGACAATAATAATTGGAACCTGCTCTATTATTCCCCAACAAAGTTACATTGAGGATCAGTGTAACAAAGTGAGATCATTGTTGCACCTGGAAGCGATGATGGTTCATGGATTTCTGGTTCAACAAGCAGCACAAATGTTCATTCACAAACTGAATTAAACGCTAGCGAAAAGAAAATGAACACTTTTGTCGATGGGGAATTGGGAGACACTAATGTTGGGCTGAGTATTGTGTTTATATTGTTGTGCTCCATAAAAAAAAAAATGTTATGTTTCAAACGTATTCAAAGTAAAATGATTATGTAACAATTTGATGTCTTTCCACAGTGCCTACGACCACCACTCCAACCACCACTGAAGGTAAGGTCACAGATAATGCAAGCAGCTACAAGCCATATAACCATATAACCATATAACAATTACAGCACGGAAACAGGCCATCTCGACCCTTCTAGTCCGTGCCGAACACATAATCTCCCCTAGCCCCATATACCTGCGCTCAGACCATAACCCTCCATTCCCTTCCCATCCACATAACTATCCAATTTATTTTTAAATGATAAAAACGAACCTGCCTCCACCACCTTCACTGGAAGCTCATTCCACACAGCTGAGTAAAGAAGTTCCCCCTCATGTTACCCCTAAACTTCAGTCCCTTAATTCTCATGTCATGTCCCCTTGTTTGAATCTTCCCTACTCTCAGTGGGAAAAGCTTTTCCACGTCAACTCTGTCTATCCCTCTCATCATTTTAAAAACCTCTATCAAGTCCCCCCCCTTAACCTTCTGCGCTCCAAAGAATAAAGCCCTAACTTGTTCAACCTTTCTCTGTAACTTAGTTGCTGAAACCCAGGCAACATTCTAGTAAATCTCCTCTGTACTCTCTCTATTTTGTTGACATCCTTCCTATAATTAGGCGACCAAAATTGTACACCATACTCCAGAATTGGCCTCACCAATGCCTTGTACAATTTTAACATTACATCCCAACTTCTATACTCAATGCTCTGATTTATAAAGGCCAGCACACCAAAAGCTTTCTTTACCACCCTATCTACATGAGATTCCACTTTCAGGGAACTGTGCACAGTTATCCCCAGATCCCTCTGTTCACCTACATTCTTCAATTCCCTACCATTTACCATGTAATCGCATGGCATGGATTTTCTTGTGTAAGAAGGAACTGCAGATGCTGGTTTACACCGAAGATAGATACAACTTAGCGGGGCAGGACAGAAGGAATGGGAGACGTTTCGGGTCATGACCCCTTTGTCAGTAGATTCTGCTCCTTGTTACTCTCCAAGAAATGCTGTTATAAACAGTACAAAACATTTTTGTTAGCAAACTAGCAAACTACCACTTCCAAAAGGCTCACGTCTAAGCATAAGATATTCGTAAGTAAAACACAAAATGCTGGAGTAACTCAGTGGGTCAAGCAGCATCTCTGGAAGGTATGGAGAGGTGACGTTTCAGAATGATGGTAGTTGTGGGGGATAGGGGGGAGAAAGCTGGAAGAGAGGTGGAGGTGGGACAAAGGCAAGCAAGTGATAGGTGGATACAAGTGGACAAAGACCAGAGATGAAATGGAGACACAAGTTGTGAGATTAGGAGAGAAGAGGAGTGAGATGTGAGGCCAGACAAAGGGATGTAGGTGGAAGGGGATGAAGGGGAGGGGAAAGTGGGGTGGGATGGTGGGAGAGATGAGTGCACGCCTACCCATTCCCTCCACTCATACGGCTTTTCTCCAGCACTATGTGGCTATCTTTGGTGTAAACAGTTCCTTCCTACACATTGTAGTGTAGTACAAGTTCCCAAATATTCCTAAATATTCATTCAGCGATTATGGTGCATATTCGACCAATAGTGTAATAATATAAATTCCACTAAATAGATTCACAAATGCCAGTGAATTCCAGCAATATATTATTACTGGAGTTTCTCAACGGATGAGTGGAATTTAGTAATAGCCAAGTCCTAATCAAATCAAGTTTCTAGTATAGAAGGGTCTCGACCCGAAATGTCACCCATTCCTTCTCTCCCGAGATGCCGCCTGTCCCGCTGAGTTACTCCAGCTTTTTGTGTTCCTCTTCGGTGTAAACCAGCATCTGCAGTTCCTTCCTACACAGCTTACTACCATCACCCCAGCTCCAAAAGCTCAGAGACTAACCATAAGACTAACTGCTGAACACCTCAGTTCAGTCCGCCTAGGCCTACGCAATCTCCCAGTTTACAAACACTACAACCCCCCCTCCCATTCCCACACTGACTTTTCTGTCCTAGGCCTCCTCCACTGTCGGAGTGAGGCCCAATGCAAATTGGAAGAGCAGCATCTCATATTTCACTTCGGTATGAATATTGATTTCTCCAAATAACCCTTGCCTTCTGCCCCTTTGCAATTCCTTGTGTCTCCATGCATAGTTTCCTACTATGACATTGAAGGAGATCTTTCAGCCCATCAGGACCTTTCCAACTCCCAACAGAACCATCCCATCCCATCCCATCCTTGCAGAATTCAAATCTGGCTGATAACTCATTGGATGTAATCGCTTTATCAAAGGGGGAACTTTAGTCTATAGACATACAGTGTGGAAACAGCCCCCCCCCCTGAGTCCTCACTGACCAGCGATTACCCACTACACAAACACTACCCTCCACACTAGGGACAATTTAATTTTTTTTTTACCAAAGCCAATTAACCTACAAACATGCAAGTCTTTGGAGTGTGAGAGGAAACTGGAGCACCCAATGAAGACCAGCATGGTTACAGGGAGGACGTACAAACTCCGCACAGACAGCACCCAGAGTCAGGATCGAACCCGGGTCTCTGGCGCTGTGAGGCAGCAACTCTACCGCTGTGCCACCGTGCCGCCCGCTTACCATCAGGCACAAATTGCGGCCAATCGGACAATGCTATATTTGAAATGTATTCAAACTCAAAAAACTCATCATGTAATGAATCATTTTGTCTTTCACAGTTGTCATCACGACTAAACCCATGGGAACCACCGTGTACATGAGTAAGGCAACTGGCACCACCACGACAGCAGCAACCACGACTCCAAACTCTGCACCAGGCATTAGCTCCAAGCCACTGCTAGCGTTTGTCTGTATGCTCCTGCTCCTCGTCACTGTGCCAGGGTTATAAACGGAATAAAAAGCTGCCTCTCAACCAACCTATTCCAAAAACACTTTTCCAACAACCTCCGGGCTTTCCTCTCACGGTACAGCATCAAACTGTGTCTTATCGGAACTTGTATTTCCTCAATGATAGAAACTTCACATTATCCTCCCACCCCCACTGTCTCGGGTCCCAAACTGAACCCAGCACAAATAAATACAGGAGACAGCATTCCTATCCTTGTTGATCTTTGCAACTCTATTCCCCTTTAGAATACCAGAATAATGTCATAAATGCAGCCAGCTCCCGTCTTTCCTTAATATTCTCTCATTCAGTGAGTTTGATCAAATTGGCGTGTTCATGCAATTCGATTGCCTCATCCATTATACTTTCTCTGTCGTTTCTATAGCAGGAGCCCCATGTTATCATAACTGTATATTCAACCTCTTCAACACGGAGGCAAAATCAGATAGCCTTCTGCGTTGTTGATTATCTGTGGAAAATGTTGATCTTTTCCAGTTGCTGTACGCGAGGTTGCGTGACCCACAAACCACCCGTGGTAATAATAAATCCAAAATAATCCTCATCATCCTTATCCCTCCATTTTTAAAATAAAAAAATCTCTGTGGCTTATGTTACTTTGAAATATCTATTCCATTCTGAGAGGTAGAGCAAGTATCTACTGGAATAATAGGTCAATAACCTACACTTCACTAAATAATCTGCACTTAGGTGGGAATTAATAACAGCTAACTCCAAACTATTGATTTTCTCATATAATTATGCTGCAAAACTTATCAAAATCAAAAGTTAATGTCACCTTTTGTTTTTTTGGCAATGACATTTATATTGAATCGTTGATGTATTTTCTAAGGGAATCCTATCAACCAAATGATCAATTGTCTTTTAGTTTATGGGTAAGTGTTGCTTCCCTTGATTTGGGGTGCAGCACAGTAGCAATCTGACTTAAATCAGCAGATGATGTCCTGTTAATATTAATCTGTGTTCTAGTTAGTTTTATGCCTGATGTAACATAGTGTTGTAAGCATAGAAGTGATATTATCATATGAATTCCTCAGTTTGCAAATTCATATTGACAATATTAACACAGCTGAAGAAAGGAAAGAAATGAAGGATTTGATTCAGACTTTTGGAATAATCATTCGCTGAACCACTCTGTAATCATGTTAGTTGGTTTGCATCCAATCTAACCTCAGTGAAGTTATTCAGCACAAATATACCCTTCGCTTTGCCCCCTGTCTCGAAAGTGCACTGGTTCATATTCACAAACAGCATGGTTCATCCAAAATGGCAACTTTTATTGAATGCTATGGTTTCTTTGTTTTTCTTTTGTGTCACAATGAACTTTGTTGATGTTTGTTAATGCAGGACATTGCACAATTCTAGACAATCTTAGCATGATACCAAAGGCAAAACTCTTTTAAGACAAAGACCATGTAATGAAGATTTGCAGAAACAGGTTTGCAGCCTGAAGAACATATAGGTTATATTGTCTGTTAAGATAAAGCACTGGTG
Source organism: Leucoraja erinaceus (assembly GCF_028641065.1). Lineage (NCBI taxonomy): Eukaryota > Metazoa > Chordata > Chondrichthyes > Rajiformes > Rajidae > Leucoraja > Leucoraja erinaceus. The sequence goes on along the minus strand of NC_073408.1, from coordinate 5,269,076 downwards.
GATATCTACTATAATGCATATATTACACAGTTTACCGATGCAATGAAGTGATGTATAAATAATTGTTGAATTCACCTTAATAATAAAAAATTGAACATTTGAAAGTCTACAATTTTGTCAATGATATTGCTTATTGTCGGCACTTAAGTGAGTCTGAATCGGGACTATTTTCCACTTTCAGCACATAGTTTTAGCTTTGTTTGAAGAACGGTCCTGATCTGAATCATTACCTACTCATGTCCTCCAGAGATGCTCCCAGACCCCTTGAGTTACTCCAGCTCTTTGTGTCTGCCTTAGTTTAGTTTAGTTTAGTTTAGAGATACAGCATGGAAGCAGGTCCTTTGGCCCACCGAGTCCGCGCCGAATATCACTGACCCGTTCACAATAGATTTGTATTATCCCACTCTCTCATCCACTCCCTGCACTCTAAGGGCAATTATATAAAGGCCAATTATCCCACAAACCACCCGTTTTTAGGGATGTGGGAGTAAACCAGAGCACCCGGAGGAAGCTCACCCTGTCACAGGGAGAATGTGCAAACTCCGCACAGACAGCACCCAAGGTGAGCATCAAACTTAGTTCTCTGATGGCGTGAGGCAACGGTTCTACCAGCTGCGCCACTGTGCTGTCCTGTGCATTTGTTGAAGGGCAGCAGACAAATAATCGGTGAAGCAACTGAAAATGAAGATAGAAAATAGGAAGTAGGAGAGGCAAAGAATTCCTGTTGTTAAATATCTACCTCTTGTGAAGGAAACCGAAGAAGGGTCTCGACCCGAAACGTCACCCATTCCTTCTCTCCAGATATGCTGCCTGTCCCGCTGAGTTACTCCAGCATTTTGTGTCTACCTTCGATTTAAACCAGCATCTGCAGTTCTTTCTGCAGTTGCGATCGGAAGAAACTGTCCCTGAATCTGGAGTTGTGCGTTTTCACACTTCTGTACCTTTTGCCCGATGAGAGAGGGGAGATGAGGGAGTGGCCAGGGTGATGAAGCCCATTTTGAGGTAGTTTGAGTGACCTACTTCTTCTCCTAGTTGATTGTTTATTTGCGAGAATGTGTTCCTAGATCCGGTATAGCTGCGGAACCTTTGATCATTCAACAGGAGAGTTAGCAATACATGCGGTTGCTGCAGGCGATGCAAATGGTTGCCAGTCCTCCACCAGTGGATCTTTCAGGCCAACAAAACATACAAACTCAACAAAAGCTGGAATCGGGTTACTTCCTGAGAAGACTGAAGTGCTTGAGTACAAGACTGAGGATATTTGGTGTGTCGACAGAATACTGTCTTGAAATCCTGTAGGCGGGGAGCGGTACGGTGGTGCAGCGGTAGAGTTGCTGCCTTACAGCGCCAGAGACCCTGGTTCGATCCTGACTATAGGTGCTGTCTGTATTGAGTTTGCACGTTCTCCCTGTGACCGTATGGGTTCTCTCCGAATTCCTCCCACACTCCAAAGACATACAGGTTGGTAGTTTTTGGTAAAGATTGTAAGTTGCCCCGTGTGCATGTGTGTAGGCTAGAGTTAGTGTAGGGGGATTGCAGGTCGGCATGGACTCAGTGGGCCGAACTGTATCTCTAAACTAAACTAAAAAAGGATTACACCACTGGCCGCTCAAAGCTCCCTCACCATTCAATATGATCACAGCTAATCAGCCAAAGGCCTCAACTCCACCTCTGCATCAATTCTCATAGCCCTCAATTCTCCAATCTTTCAAAATATCTGTCCTCCTCTTCATTAAATACCTCCAGTAACCTAGCCTCCAAAACCAGGGAGCAGAATCTGAGTAATCATTTAAGCAACAGTTTCGAAATCTTCTTAAGAGAAACCTGTATCTCTGTGAATGTACAGAGTCATTTCTTAGTGTGTAGGAAGGAACTGCAGATGCTGGTTTACACCAAAGATAGACACAAAATGCTGGAGTAACTCAACGGGTCCGACAGCATCTCTGGAGATAAGGAATAGATGTCATTTTGGGTCGAGACCCTTCTTCAGACCGAGAATCAGGGAGAGGGAAATGTTTTGTACACAAAAATGCTGGAGAAACTCAGCGGGTGCAGCAGCATCTATGGAGCGAAGGAAATAGGCAACGTTTCGGGCCAAAACCCTTCTTGGTTTGGTTTATAATTGTCACAAGCCTGATAAGGTCCAATGAAAGATTGATCAAAAGGTCTCTAGTGAGGTAGATGAGAGGATAGGGCCATTCTCCAGCTGATGAGAAGGTAACGGGGCAAGATTCAATGGAAAACCGAGGGACAACTTCTAAAAAAGTGCTGGTGTGAGTATATGGAATGAGCTGCCCACAGAAGTAGTTGAGACAGGTACAATAACAACATTTAAAAGACATTTGTACAGATACATGGATAGGGAAGGTTTAGAGGGAAATGGGCAAATGGGATTAGTCTGGATGGGGAATGGACAAGTTGGGCCAAAGGGCTATTTCCATGCTGTGTCATTCTATGACTAATCTGATAATCAAATTTGAGAATCTGGCTATTTGAAGATGATTATTCTACATTTTCCTTTTGAGAATAAACTTGCAGTAGTTTAGATGCACAACACCATGACTGATTCAAAATATCATTAAATTATGTTGAAGCAGAAAGAGAAGCAAAACTAATTCCATCTCCTCACTTTTAATACCGTCATTCTTTTCCTAAATCTCCCCTTGTGTTGTTGGTCTTATTAACAACTGTTATTCCTTCAACTATTAACAATGGTATTATTATTAACACCATTGGCAGCAATGGCTTCAGCTGCCTGAGCCATCAAACTTGGGAATATACTGCTCAAGAAGAAACAGCAGATGCTGGAAAATCGAAGGTAGACAAAAGTGCTGGAGAAACTCAGCGGGTGAGGAAATGGAGCAAAGGGAACGTTTCGGGCCGAAACCCTTCTTCACCTCTCCATCTCTTTATCTGAGCCATTAATTAGCTACTGGTTTAGATGTTTCCAGATACAGCATGAAAACAGGCCCTTCGGCCCACCAAGTCCACGCTGACCCATTCGCACAAGTTTTATGTTATCCCATTTCCACATTCTCACCCTGCACACTAGGAGAAATTTGCAGAGGGCCAATTAACCTACAAACCCGATAAAGCACGTATTTGAGATGTAGGAGGGAACTGAGGGACCTGGAGGAAACCTACACGGTCACAGAGAGCCCCTAGGTCAAGATCGAACCCGAGTCTCTGGTGCTGTGAGGCAAAACAAGTCTTCAGACGTAATAAGTCTTTTTTGTGGCTTGGTGTTAAGTATTTTTCCATTGAAACTATGTTTTGTTATATCTCTATACTTATAAAACGCTGATATTGGGTGTGTGTTTGTGTGTGTGTGTGTTTATTTGTTTGCATGTTGTCACATCTTCGCAAACAAATGACGCGGTAACACTAACATTCGTACATATTCCTGTAGAGATTTTTCCCTTGGAGTCCAAAATCGCCTTATCTGAAAATTTCAGGCTTTATTTCTCGAGTTATTGTTCAAATGTTCAAAACTCTGAAAAAACCTTGAATTTAAAAACCACTGCTTGGAGCCCTTCTTCCCCCCCTCATACCCACCTCACCCCATTCCCCCTCACCCCCCCCCCTTCCCCTCCTTCCCCGCCCCCCTCTCCCCCGACCGCCCCCCCCCCCCCCCCCCCCCCCCCCCAAACTGCGCACACAGGGGAGGACCCAACGGGTCCCACTTGGTCTAGTGCACTATAGAAGTTGGTTATTCAAATAACCATTCACAAATATATTACAGGATATCGCTCAATCCTGGGTCACAGTAATGTGAGAATGTCTAGTCTAATTAAACAACAATCTAATTGATATATCAATTTTCATACAAATAATCTCCTGTGTTACCTTTGGTTGGATTAAAATTTTGTTTACTGTTTTGCACGTCAGATATGGAGTCCCAGTGCGATACAGCACAGAAACAGGCCCTTCGCCCCATTGAGTCCATGCAGGCTATCAAACACCCATTGACACCAACCCCATTTAGTTCTTCCCACATTGCCATCAACTCTCCACAGATTCTACCCCAAAACGTCACCTTTCCATGTTCTCCAGAGACGCTTCTGACCCGCTGAGATAGTGTAGCATCATGTGTGTGTGTGTGTGAAAAGGAGGGAGGGGGAGAGAGAGGGAGAGAGGGGGATAGAGGGGGGGAGGGGGAAGAGGGGGAGAGGGGGGAAGAGGGGGGGAGGGGGGGAGAGGAGAGGGAGAGGCGAGGGGAGAGGGGAGGGGGGGGGAGGGGGAGAGGGGGAGAGGGGGGGAGGGAGGGAGAGAGGGGGAGGGGAGAGGAGAGGGAGAGGGAGGGAGAGGAAGGGGGAGAGAGGAAGGGAAAGGGGGAGGGGGAGAGGAAGAGATGTGTAGGAAGGAACTGCAAGTGAGAGATAGAGAATCAGCTAGGAGATCAGGTGATAAAATTCCTTCCTGGAATATTCAATGCATGTCCTGGAATATTCAATGCATGTCCTGTTTATGCTGACATGTTTTACGTGACATGTTTTGCACAAAATATTATTTCCTGAGGATCTCACAATTACATTTTCTGGAGTTTTATTAGACAGCCTTTATTAAAACTGAGTGTAATATCTGAAGGACTGTGGGGAAACAGAGAGATGATGGAACTAACTGGGGATTCCACCCGATGGAACCCAGGCCATGTCTGTGTCACACAATTCCGTGAGCACATCGTGACTGCCCTCAGGGATGTGTGAAGGTGACTGGGAACTGGAAAGGATCGGTATTTTTACAGTGTTGACTGTGTTCACACAAAGCGTTGCATACATAACAGAGGCTAACCTGCCGCAAGGTGCCTCAGAGAGACCCACCCATGAAAATTCAGTGGCTGCGGAGACAATGCGGTCCTAAAGAAGAGGATGAACCGGTTCCACAGAAACCACAGCATCTCAGCAATGGCAGGAGAAGCATTTTACCCTGGGGGTGGGGGGGGGGGGGGGGGGGGAAGGAAATGTGTTCCTGGCAAAAAAATAAATCTCCCTGCAAAAAAATAAATCTCCCTGCAAAAAAATAAATATCTCCCTGCAAAAAAATAAATATCTCCCTGCAAAACTCCCTGTTTAGAAACATAGAAATTAAGTGCAGGGGTAGGCCATTCGGCCCTTCGAGCCTGCACCGCCATTCAATATGATCATGGCTGATCATCCAACTCAGTATCCCGTACCTGCCTTCTCTCCATACCCTCTGATCCCCTTAGCCACAAGGGCCACATCTAACTCCCTCTTAAATATAGCCAATGAACTGGCCTCGACTACCCTCTGTGGCAGAGAGTTCCAGAGATTCACCACTCTCTGTGTGAAAAAAAGTTCTTCTCATCTCGGTTTTAAAGGATTTCCCCCTTATCCTTAAGCTGTGACCCCTTGTCCTGGACTTCCCCAACATCGGGAGCAATCTTCCTGCATCTAGCCTGTCCAACCCCTTAAAAATGTTGTAAGTTTCTATAAGACCCCTCTCAATCTCCTAAATTCTAGAGAGTATAAACCACGTCTATCCAGTCTTTCTTCATAAGACAGTCCTGACATCCCAGGAATCAGTCTGGTGAACCTTCTCTGCACTCCCTCTATGGCAATAATGTCCTTCCTCAGATTTGGAGACCAAAACTGTACGCAATACTCCAGGTGTGGTCTCACCAAGACCCTGTACAACTGCAATAGAACCTCCCTGCTCCTATACTCAAATCCTTTTGCTATGAAAGCTAACATACCATTCGCTTTCTTCACTGCCTGCTGCACCTGAATGCCTACCTTCAATGACTGGTGTACCATGACACCCAGGTCTCGCTGCATCTCCCCTTTTCCTAGTCGGCCACCATTTAGATAATAGTCTGCTTTCCTGTTTTTGCCACCAAAATGGATAACCTCACATTTATCCACATTATACTGCATCTGCCAAACATTTGCCCACTCACCCAGCCTATCCAAGTCACCTTGCAGTCTCCTAGCATCCTCCTCAAAGCTAACACTGCCCCCCATCTTAGTGTCATCCGCAAACTTGGAGATATTGCCTTCAATTCCCTCATCCAGATCATTAATATATATTGTAAATAGCTGGGGTCCCAGCACTGAGCCTTGCGGTATCCCACTAGTCACTGCCTGCCATTGTGAAAAGGACCCGTTTACTCCTACTCTTTGCTTCCTGTTTGCCAGCCAGTTCTCTATCCACATCAATACTGAACCCCCAATGCCGTGTACTTTAAGTTTGTATACTAATCTCTTATGTGGGACCTTGTCGAAAGCCTTCTGGAAGTCCAGATACACCACATCCACTGGTTCTCCCCTATCCACGCTACTAGTTACATCCTCGAAAAAGTCTATAAGATTCGTCAGACATGATTTACCTTTCGTAAATCCATGCTGACTTTGTTCGTGGGAATGTGGTGTCGATTGTTTTGCTTGTTTATGTGTAATAAAAGTCCTGGAACTGTTTAAATATAACATAGAACAGAGCAGTGGGACACACAAAATGCTGGAGTAACACAGCGGGTCAGGCAGCAACTCTGGAGAGAAGGAATGTGTTGTAGCGACTCCTTCTGGCGCACGCAGGTATCGAACCCGCAGTCACGTGACTCGGGAGGGGCTGCGGTTTCGCTTTCGCACCACCGTTGTGGTCAGATGTGCTTGCGGAGACCTGTAAGCCAAGGAGCTATTGTCTGAATAAATAAGTTTGCAAACCTTGGTTGTCCACTTTGCATCCGCCATAGGGTGATGTTTCGGGTCGAGACCCTTCTTCAGACTTAAGACTCTTGGAAAGTTTCCATATCTCTAGTTTCCCTTCCCCCCTGACTCTCAAGTCTGAAGGAGGGTCTCGATCCGAAATGTCACCTATTCCTTTTCTACGGAGAAGCTGTCTGACACGATGCGTTACTCCAGAATTTTGTGTCTATCATTTTGTGTAAAGCCACATCTGGAATTCCTTCCTACACGTAGACCAGTACAGCACAGGAACGTAACATGATCCCAAGATAAACCATTGTCCACTGCCAGCTCGTGATCCTTATCCCACCACTCCCTGCATACTCACGCGCCTATCTAAAAACCTCTTAAGTGGAGCTATTGCATCTGTCCCACCTCACCCCACCGCCCCACTCCCTGTTTTTTTTTCAATTTTAAAATACATTTAATTCAAGTAATAAATATATACAATCCATGTGCCGCGCAAAAAACTCCATCCGACATTCACATACGTACGCAGTTTCCCCAAATCGGAATTTGACCACACTTGAATCTTGCCACTCATAGGAACATAGAAAATAGGTGCAGGAGTAGGCCATTCGGCCCTTCGAGCCTGCACCGCCATTCAATATGATCATGGCTGATCATCCAACTCAGTATCCTGTACCTGCCTTCTCTCCATACCCCCTGATCCCTTTAGCCACAAGGGCCACATCTAACTCCTTCTTAAATATAGCCAATGAACTGGCCTCAACTACATTCTGTGGCAGAGAATTCCACAGATTCACCACTCTCTGTGTAAAAAATGTTTTTCTCATCTCAGTCCTAAAAGCTTACCCCTTCATCCTTAAGCTGTGACCCCTTGTCCTGGACTTCCCCAACATCGGGAACAATCTTCCTGCATCTAGCCTGTCCAACCCCTTAAGAATTTTGTAAGTTTCTATAAGATCCCCCCTCAATCTTCTAAATTCCAGCGAGTACAAGCCGAGTCTATCCAGTTCCACTGGTCCCCACCCCATGATACCTCTGTTGTGTGAGCAATTTTTGACTCATTTGACAAAAAAACAAAATAGCCAAACTTTCTGTAAGACTTCCTGCGCCACTGAAACCCAACCCACTTTCCAGTGAAAGGCAGATGCTTTGTAAGCATACTCACTTCTTCTGTGGAGAAAAATAGCAGTCAATTATTGATTAACAGCGCTGGAAACTTTTATTGCTGTTTATCAACATGAGAACCAAAGTTGTGCCAATGAAAGTCAAAGAAGCCATTATGAGACTGAAAAACAAGAATAAAACTGTTAGAGAGATCAGCCAAACCTTAGGCTTACCAAAATCAACTGTTTGGAACATCATTAAGAAGAAAGAGAGCACTGGTGAGCTTACTAATCACAAGGGGGCTGGCAGGCCAAGGAAGACCTCCACAGCTGATGACAGAAGAATTCTCTCCATAATAAAGAAAAATCCCCAAACACCTGTCCGACAGATCAGAAACACTCTTCGGGAGTCAGGTGTGGATTTGTCAATGACCACTGTCCGCAGAAGACTTCATGAGCAGAAATACAGAGGCTACACTGCAAGATGCAAACCACTGGTTAGCCGCAAAAATAGGATGGCCAGGTTACAGTTTGCCAAGAAGTACTTAAAAGAGTAACCACAGTTCTGGAAAAAGGTCTTGTGGACAGATGAGACGAAGATTAACTTATCAGAGTGATGCTAAGAGCAAAGTATGGAGGAGAGAAGGAACTGCCCAAGATCCAAAGCATACCACCTCATCAGTGAAACACAGTGGTGGGGGTGTTATGGCCTGGGCATGTATGGCTGCTGAAGGTACTGGCTCACATCTTCATTGATGATACAACTGCTGATGGTAGTAACATAATGAATTCTGAAGTGTATAGACACATCCTATCTGCTCAGGTTCAAACAAATGCCTCAAAACTCATTGGCCGGCGGTTCATTCCCCCCTCCCCCGGCTACAGAACGCTCCCGGCCGGCCCCCGCCTGAAGCCATCCCCATCCCCAGCTGCAGTCCCTTTCGCCCACAACACCCGTACTAGCCCAAAAACAGTCCGGAGACCAGTCCCCTCGGCCCACAACACATGTACTAGCCCAATAACAGTCCACAATGTTCATACTAGCCCTCTGGGAACTAGTCCCATCAGCCCACAACACCCATACTAGCCCCCCCAGAAAGCCCCCCCACCCCTCCACCGGCCCCTGCCTGAAGCCCTTGCCCTCCCCTAGCTGCACGATGGTTCCCCCATCGGCCCCCACCTGAAGCCGTCCGCATCCCCTGGCTGCAGGAAGCTCCCCCCCCCCCCCCAACAGCCCCTCCTGATCCGGTGGGGAGCGGCAGTGGCAGTCCACGGGAGCGCTCCCCCCCCACCACCGGCCCCCAACAGTCCCCGCATGAAGCCGTCCCCCTCCCCCTGCTGTGGGACCCACGCCCACCCCCTCCCCCACCACCGGCCCCCAACAGACCCCCCATGAAGCTGTCCCCCTCCCCCAACTGTGGGACCATCCACCCCCTCCACCCCTCCACTGTCCCCGCCTGACAGCCCCCGCCTGAAGCCACCCCCCCCCCCCCCCCCCCCCCCACCAGCCACCGACAGCCCCCGCCTGAAGCCACCCCCCTCCCCTGGCTACAAGACGCTGCCCCCTCCGCCTGATGCCGATGTTGAACATTCCTGCATCAAGAAATCCTACTTGTGGAGACTTTTCACCAAGTTTTAATTGCAGGCGAATATGCGATTGAGGGAGGGAGAAGGCGACTGCTCTCAATTTTACAAAAAAATAGTTGCCGTTCACGTGATATTTCTCCTGTAGTTCTTGAAAAGAAGAGAGAGTCCCCTTCTTACAGTATTGATTCCCAGGTTCTTCCATTGAACAAACACCATGTCTAAAGTAGACGGTTTAAACGAGGGATTGTTTGCAATAGGAAGCAGGAGAGACAGGTTTCCCAATTTAAGACTGAATTTCAGCTGTTTTCAGATACAGATAGTACTATGTATTATCGGATTTTGCTCATGCGTTGACTTATTCAAATGTATTGGATGGAGATAGGAGGATCGAGCCTATACTAAAAGGCAAACAATATTCCCTCTCCATTTATAACCAATTTACATGTTGACATGTATCGTCCAACCAGAACGTTATATTTTTAATATTAGTTGCCCAGAAGTAAAAAAGAAATTTAGATACAGCTAATCCACCATTTTCTTTAGATTTGCACAAATATCTGTTGAGTATTCTATGGGGTTTATAGTCCCAAATAAAGTTAGTGACAATAGATTGTCATTTAAATTGATCATATTAACGATCATATTAACGATTAATTGATCATATTAATGATTAATTTTAACGATCATAATTTAAATTGGATAGTTATATGGATGGGAAGGGAATGGAGGGTTATGGTCTGAGCGCAGGTATATGGGACTAGGGGAGATTATGTGTTCGGCACGGACTAGAAGGGTCGAGATGGCCTGTTTCCGTGCTGTAATTGTTATATCATATGGTTATAGAATCAATTGTTTTTAAAAAAGCTTTTATGGAGATATATCGGTATTGATTGAAATAAATATAAAATTTGCAGGAGGAAGATTATCTTTATGACATTTAATCTACCAATAAGGGAGATAGGAAATGTTTTCCAAAATTGAATGTAGGCACATAGTTTAGTGATTCATGGTGGGAAATTGACATGTCAACGGAGGAATACTTTCTTGTCACGCAAATTCCAAGATATCTGAACTTTTCAGTGACAATTCTGAAAGGAAATTGTTGAAGTTGAGAAGGGTCTTGTTCTTTTATTGGCATGCTTTCACTTTCATTCCAATCTGTATTGTATTGTATTGCATATCTTTATTGTCATTTCCTGAGTATTCACATACCCAGAGGAAACAAAAAAAACGTTGCTCAACCAGTGTCCATTCAGTGTGCATTAAAAATAAATAGAAATAAAAAATACATATATCATGAACAAATTTAACACTCTACTAAACATTCAACAGGTGTTCCGATCGGCAGCGGCACAACAGTGGTTCTGCTGCAGTGTGTCCAGGTTGGGGGGTTTGTGCGCGATACTTGGCAGGGGGCAAAGTCCATTTAGCAGTCTTATAGCCTGTGGGAAGAAGCTGAGGAGCATCCTGCTGGTTTTGCAGCTAATGCTCCTGTACCTCTTCCCAGATGGCAGGATAGAGAAAATGTCATGCGATGCAATCTATTCTGTATCCAGAGAAAGAACCAAATTGGTTTATTACAATTTCGATACAAACTTAGTCTAGTATCCTTGTAAATCTCTGCATTCTTTCAGGCATTTTTTTTTCAATAAAAGTTCTTTGGTAATGAGGAACAGTCTGGAAAGATTGGAACCGTCCCCAGTCTATGCCTGACTGACTATCAAATGGGACTTTACTGCAAGTTTCAAGGGAATTTGATCAATTTTCATTCCACCTGCAACCACCAGTCTGCCACTAGGCTTCTGAATCAGCAATGAGAGCAGAGATCTGTTGCCTCTCCACCCTTACGGTTTGCTGCAGACTGCACCAACAACATTGTGCACATTTTGAGAGCAGTGTGCACATTCCAGCTCCTTAGATTTCAGAATTGTTATTAATCTATTATTGTTATTATTGCACTATTATAGTTTGTTTCTTTTTTATATGTACGCATGTGTGCACGCATGTGTATAAATATATATGATCTGTATATATGCGAGTATGTGTATATACACACACACTGAACTTTTTTCTCTCCTTAATTATATTGTTAATATGTTTACATATTCTGTTGTGCTGCCGCAAGTAAGAGTTTCATTGTTCTATCTGGGACATATGACAATAAAACATTCTTGACTCCCGAATTTCCAATGAGTGCAGTGGGCAGTCCAAACTGGAGAACCCACTGACTTTTACTGACATCAGCTCATCGCCACAAATTGTCCACATCACCTGGTTCACAAGGAAGTTGGCAACCTGGAAAGGGATGTGAGATTGCAATCTTCATGTGATCCATTCTGTGGTTCGCAGAATGGCAACAACCGAGCTTGCACAAACAAATATCAAACACAACAAGTTGATTTACAACTTTAGGGTGTGCATGCCATAGGCAAGACGAAGTAGGCAACCAGGAACCAAAGGGAGAGGGGAAAAAAAAAGCGGAACAATCAAGAAATGCCTTCAGCAAAACAAAAGAATCACCACCAGCAATTGAAACAAGTTTATTCATGAATAACCCCTTGAGATGGACAGTCATCTCGTTTTCGAGGGGGTCCAACATAGAACATACAGCACAAGACATAACATACATAGAGGCTTTCATTGACCCACCTACCCACACACCAATCCCAAAACCCCTCCATCCCCACTTGTTATAGTTTATAACAATTGTTAATTGGCTTTACATATCCAATAATAACAATAGTTATGTGTTACAGCATAATGTTAATGCATAATACCATATACCACCTATCATACATCGTACGTTAATACATACTATCAACATTATTACATGATATATTATTTCATGATATTGTGACATAATACAATATAAGACCTTGTTACACTATGCAATACAATAATACATAAGTGTAATGGCCATGCATATACAATAGTTATGCCAAATGATCACACACAGAGCAAGCTAGATAAAGGAGCTCGAAGACTTTAATACTAGAAACAGGTACATGGTTTAATAAGGAAGGGTAAAAGTGTATTTTTAAATAAACGAAATGAGCTAATAGTTCTTATGGTACTAGGCAGAGTGTTCCAGTCAGAAGGAGCTTTGAATTTAAATGCACGTCTCCCAATTTCTTTGTTAGTTCTTGGAATGAAAAAGAAGGGTTGCTGAACATGTCTTAGTGAATATGAGGGTGTGTATGGTAATAAGGTCTTGTTTTAAATAAGAAGGATAATTGAGATGGATGCATTTAAAGATGAACTGGAACCAGTGGTAGCATCTTCGAGCGTGGGAGGGATAACCAGTTTAGAGTTTCGTACATAGAACAGTGGTGAGTTATATATGGACACCTTAAAATAAATCTGCAAAGACTATTATAAACTACATTAAGGGCTTAAAGATGTGTATCAAATGTATTCTGATAGACAATATCAGCATAATCCAGTGTTGGTAGTAGAGTTGGGAGACAATTCCTTTTCTCATCTGAAAGGTGAAACAATTTATATGGCGGTAAAGAATAGCTAGATTACAGCTGAGTTTTTTAGTAATCGTCTCACTATGCTGCGTAAATGAAAGCGTTGGGTCGAGCCAAACACCAAAATATTTGAAGTTCAATACTTGTTCTAATGGTGATCCTTCATTAAATGATATATAGTCAGATCTACAGAATTACCAAGGCCTTGTCTGGTACCAAATAACATACGGCATGATTTATTTTTATTTAAAATTAATTTGTTAAATAATAGCCATTTCTGAACAGAAGTAAGATCTGATTGAAGGGTTCTTTCAATTTCAGACTTGTTAGTACTAGATGTACACACCACTGCATCATCGGCATATAGTTGTGTTTGACAGTCAGAACAGATATTAGGGAGGTCGTTTATGAAAATAGAGAAAAGGAGTGGTCCCAAGGACGAACCTTGCGGGACCCCCTTCTCAACAATTAAGGAAATGGATTGACTTCCATTAAAGGTGACACATTGGCGTCTGTTATGAAGGTATGAGTTAAACCACTGTAGATTGTTTTGAGAAAGACCAATAGAGTAAAGTTTATCAAGCAGTAGGTAGTGGTCAACAACATCAAAGGCCTTGGTTAGATCAAGAAAAATGGCACCGGTGAGTTTACCATCCTCAGAAGCTGTGAACACATCGCTGGTGAGTTTTAACAGAGCTGTAGTTGTGGAGTGATTAGGTCTGAACCCAGACTGGCATGGAGATAGAATGTTGAAAGTTGAGACATAATGTGATAGCTGGTTGAACACTAGTTTCTCGAGGATTTTAGCCACCGAGTTGATAATTGAGATGGGGCGGTAATTGTTAATATCTTGTGGGTCGCCTCCCTTATGCAGTGGAGTAACATTGGCACACTTCCATGCGGAAGGGAGGGTACAAGTTGAGAAGGACAAATTAAACAGGTCGCATAGTGGGTACATTAGAATATTAGCTCCTAACTTAATGAATTTAGTCTCAATACCAGCTGGTCCAGATCCACAATCATCCTTTAATTCATTAATAGCATGTTGAACGTCAACAGGTTTTATTTTTTGAAAAGAAAAAGAGCTTCTACATGTAGAGGTAGCTGGAAAGTCACATATAATAGATGAGTCAAATACAGTAGAGCTACATGCAGTGGAGAAGTGCTGGTTGAAAGCATTGGATATAACAGCAGGGTCCTGAATGATGTCATTGTTGACCCGAATCTGAGTGCTGATATTTTGATTTGACTTATTAAGAACATTATTTAGTCTTTTCCAAAACACAACAAGCTATACAACTTTAGGGTGGGCATGCCATTTGGTGATAAACGCATGAACATTTTCAAGTCAATTGAAAAAACGGGAAAAAGTTCATACGATTTTAAAGATTAAATCAGATAAAGGTGAATTGGATTGGATTGGATTCAATTTTATTGTCATTGCACTTTTCAGTGCAACAAAATGGTTTAGCCTGCAGTCATAACATAGAATAAATAACAAACCTCAACACAGTTTAAAGTCCCGAAGTCATTGTCTCTTCCCTCCTTGCTCTCCCTCTGCGCTGAGGCAATCCAGGCCTCCGATGTTGCGACCCCGCCGGGTGATGGTGTGCAAGTCCCGCGGCTGAATCCGAGCTTCGCAAACGGGCCGGTTCAAACTCCGCGGCCCGGGGCGGTCGAAGCTGCCGAAGCCGCCGCCCTCCAGTCCAGCGGACCTAGCTGTAGTTGCGGGAGCTCCGGAAAAACAGGTCACCAACCTGGGAGCTCCCGACGATGTCGTCCACTGGCCCACGGCCAAGCCTCCGAGGCAACAACCGAGCTTGCACAAACAAATATCAAACACAACGCCATAGGAAAGACGAAGTAGGCAACCAGGAACCAAAGGGAGAGGGGAAAAAAGCGGAACAATCAAGAAATGCCTTCAGCAAAACAAAAGAATTACCATCAGCAATTGACATTGATATTCAAATGTTGTCAAATTTGTGGGAGGTACATCCTAGATTACATTTAAATTAAACAGGATTCTCAGAACTAACGTCACTACCAATGCCTCAGGTCTTCTTGCTACCAGAGAGCTCCCAGCGCAGAGAAATGGCTCCAATTCTATCGGCACTCCTCCTGGGCTTATTTATTCAATATGCACCAACCTATTCCCAGTCAAGTAAGTCAATGTTTAATCTCATCACGGGCGCAACCGGTTCTTTTATACAGCCTTTAGTTTTAAGTTTACAGAATTGCTTTAAAATTATTTTAGTCAGCAGGGTTTCATTTAAGATTGTGAAATGTTGTTGGAAGTGTTTTGGGTTTGGTGGCAAATCCACTTTGCTTTTGCATGAAGCTTTATTAATGTTTGGAAGCTGAGGCGCAGCAGGTTTGGCAACACAGCTTGTACATATGGGGATGGATATATGGAGATCCCTCTCGGTTCTCTCTCCCCTGACTCTCTCTCTGAAGAAGGGTCTCGAGCTGAACCGTCACTTGGCCATGTTCTCCAGGGATGCTGCCCGACCTTCTGAGATACTCCAGCATTTCGTGTCCTTTTGTGAAAACCAGCACCTGCAGTTCCTTGTTTCTACATCCTTTCTCTTTCTAATGAGTGTTGTTGAAAGACTTGGCATGATGGAGCACCATAGTCTTGGTGATTATGAATGATCCAGTCCCATCTTGTGAGTTACTCCAGCATTTTGTGTCTATCTTTGGGCAGAGACCCTTCTGCCATGAGCTAGAATCCAGGTGCTTTCATTGTCTACCTAATGCCCCTGTCCCACTTAGGAAACCTGAACGGAAACCTCTGGAGACTTTGCGCCCCACCCAAGGTTTCCGTGCGGTTCCCAGAGGTTGCAGGTGGTTGCCGGAGGTTGCAGGTAGGGAGACTGACAAAAACCTCCGGGAACCGCACGGAAACCTTGGGTGGGGCGCAAAGTCTCCAGAGGTTTCCGTTCAGGTTTCCTAAGTGGGACAGGGGCATAAGGGCCATCCTTCAGGTTGGAGAGGAACTCGGAATGGGAACGGAATTTAGTTTAGTTTAGTTTATGGTCACGCGTTTATAACCATTGCATATTCTTTGTCTTCCTTGACTCAGATTTACTCAGGGAAGTTTCCCAATGCTCGGTCTTTGTTTTTGACAAAGTTGTAAATGTTTCCCTTTGATTATGTTCCCTTTAAAGATTCTTTTAAACTGTTGGGGAACTACTGTTGAACAATGGGAACCTACTTTCAAACATATGACAGGAGACGAGAAATGGCTGATGTTTATAGAATTCATATATCGGTTCATAGAAAAATATACCTCCCGATAGGGGGCCATTATCAACAAGAGTTCATTGCTGGGTGTTGAGGGAATTAGAGGAAATAGGGCTAGTGCAGGAAAGTAGTATTGGGAAAGGAATTACAGTGAGTTCAAGGGAAAAGCACAAAGTGCAGGAGTAATTCAATGGGTCTGAAAGCATCCGAAGAGGGAATGGCCAGCCAACGTTTCATAGAAACATAGAAAATAGGTGCAGGTGTAGGCCATTCGGCCCGTCGAGCCAGCATTCCCATTCAATATGATCATGGCTGATCATCCAAACTCAGTTCCTCCGTTCCTGCTTTCTCCCCATATCCCTTGATTCCTTTAGCCCCAAGAGCTACTGTACATCCGACACTCTCTTGAACACGTTTCAGGTCGAGACCCTTCTTCCAGATTGATTGCAGGAGGTGGGAGAAGGCTTGGGAAAGATAGGTGGGGCGGGAGAAAGCCTGGCAAACGATAGGGGAATACAGGTGTGGGTGGGGTCGATTAGCAGGGGTGGAATTCATGACAAAGGCTGGTGGTGAAAACGGAGACAAAAGCGTGATCAAGTGTTGGCTGTGTTGGGGATTACATGGGCAATAAAGATAGGATAGTGATAGTGTATGGGGTGTTTGCTGGTCGGCACAGACTCGGGGGGGCCGAGGGGCCTGTTTCGGCACTGTCCCTCGAAAGTCTAAAGTTTATAGGCCGGTGAAGTCAGACAGTATTTGGTGAATGTTTAGGTTATAATAGAATCACAGAGTCCTCTGACTAAACTAATCCCTATGGCCCACCCTGGTACAGTCCCATCCCACTCCACCTTCCCCATCCACCTACATCCTTCCTCTGGCTTCACATTTCCCTCTTCTCTCCTAATCTCACTACCATTTGCCACATTTTCATCTCCGGTGTAGAGACAAAGATATAAAAGCTTGAAAACTGTAACATCCAGGTTCTGCAGCAGTTTTATCCCAACAACCATCAGACTAACTATCTATCTTCTATCTTCTATCTGTCCATCTATATCTATCTATATATTACTAAAAGTCTTGTCTTGTTTGGACGTCTGTTTGTCTGCGTGCATGCGTGTGAGTGAGCTCAAGTGATAAGCATGTGATTAGTGTGTGTGTGTGTGTGTGTATTGGGGTTAGTGTGTGTGGGGGGGGGAATTGTTAGTGTGTGTGTGGGGGTGGTTAATGTGTGTGACGCCGCATGCCGCCCCCCCCCCCCCCCCCCCCCCCCCCCCCCCCCCCCAACCACACACACATTGAGGGAACAGACCCAACGGGTCTGCACTTGGTCTAGTATATATATATATAACAAGGTAAAAGCAATTCTATAATTAAAATGCACTCAAAGTAAAATGTTTATGTGACAATGTGTTGTCTTTACACAGCGACCATGCGCATTACTGACAGCACTGCAATGGGTAAGATCACAGCAATTGCTAGTACTTTCATGCTATCTATATTACTAAAATATAATGATAAAATAATATGACTAACTCATGTATACCAATCTAAAACGTACTAGCATAACCGAATAATGATTCAATTCTCTGGTTGTTTTTTTAATATATATATATATATATTGTGCAAGGTAAAAGCTATTTTACATTTAAAATGCATTCAAAGTAAAATATTTATGTGACAATGTATTGTCTTTACACAGAGACCACTACGACCATGACCACTATTCCTGACACGACTTTGGGTAAGATCACAGCAAGTGCTGGTACTACCATGCCAATATATGTGTTTTTCTGTAGCCTCTGCACATTGCTACACTCCAAGAATTGCTGTTACAAACAGTAAGAAATGCTTGTCTTCAGTCTAAAGAATGGACTCGACCCGAAACGTCATGCATTCCTTCTCTCCAGAGATGCTGCCTGTCCCATTGAATTACTCCAGCTTTTTGAGGCTATCTTTGGTATAAACAGATCATTCCTACTCATTGTAGTGTAGAAAAAGTTCTCAAATATTCCTAAAAATTCATTCAGTGATTATGGTCAATTTGATGTTGTTTTTGGTTATTCAATTATTTCACCTATAATAATTTGTTTAGCATTTCTGTATGGACAGATGGACATTCCATCCACAGGTGCTGCCTGTCCCCCTGAGTTTCTCTAGCACTTTGTTTTTTCAGAATCCTATTCCATTCCGAAATTAAAGCAGGTGCATATTCGACCAATAGAGTAATAATATAAATTCCACTAAATAGATTCAGAAATGCCAATGAATTCCAGCAATATATTATTACTGGAGATTCTCAACTCTTGAGTGGAATTTAGTGATCACCAAGCCCTAATCAAATCAAGTTTCTAATATTATTATTCTAGTATTATTGAACTGCAAAACTTACCCAAACAGGTCAGATTTAAGTTAACATTCAACAGTGGATGGACAGTGTTTACTAGTCGTATATATTGACAATCGAAACAGTGAAATCCTTACTTGCAAGTTCACGTTGAAAAGTTATAAGAGTAGAATTAGGCCATTCGGCCCATCTGGTCAGTCAATAATGGCCGATCTACGCTTCCTAATCCATAGATCCATTGATTGAATTCTCTGGTTGTTTAAAAAAAAAAATATATATATATATATATATATATAGGGCAAGGTAAAACCAATTCTACATTTAAAATGCATCAAAATAAAATGTTTATGTGACAATGTGTTGTCTTTACACAGAGGCCACTACGACCATGACCACTATTCCTGACACGACTTTGGGTAAGATCACAGCAAGTGCTGGTACTACCATGCCAATATATGTGTTTTTCTGTAGCCTCTGCTCATTGCTACACTCCAAGAATTGCTGTTACAAACAGTAAGAAATGCTTGTCTTCAGTCTGAAGAATGGTCTCGACCCGAAACGTCATGCATTCCTTCTCTCCAGAGGTGCTGCCTGTCCCACTGAATTACTCCAGTTTTTTGTGGCTATCTTCGGTATAAACAGTTAATTCCTACAAATTGTAGTGTAGATCACATTTAAAAGTTATAAGAGTACAATTAGGCCATTCGGCCCATCGAGTCATTCAATAATGGCAGATATATGCTTGCTAATCCCATTTACTGCCTTCTCCCCATAACCCTCTACACCCGTTCTAATCAAGAATTTGTCTATCTCTGCCTTAAAAACATCATCTGACTTGGCCTCCACAGCCCTCTGTGGCAATGAGTTCCACAGACTAACTACCCTCTGACTAAAGAAATTCCTCCTCACGTTCTATCTCTAAGAGCACCCATTAATTCTGAGGTTACAACTTCTGGTCCTAGACTCTCCCACCAGTGGAAACACCCTTTCCACATCCACTCTATCTTTGCCTTTCATTATTCTGTAAGGTTAAATGTCCCCTTCAACCTTCGAGACTCCAGCGAGTAGAGGCCCAGTGCTGTCAAACGCTCATTATATGCGAACCCACTCATTCCTGGAATCATTCATGCAGCAGCCTGTTAGGCTGTAAATACAATACACATTGATAATATATAATGAACATAAACATCAATAAATTAATAACCCCAATACTAGTAGAAACACAGACTATCCATAGTTCACAATTGAGATTAGTGTTGTGTAGCATTCAAGGATATTTATGTGACAATGTATTGTCTTTACACAGAGACCACTACGACCATGACCACTATTCCTGACACAACATTGGGTAAGATCACAGCAAGTGCTGGTACTACCATGCCAATATATGTGTTTTTCTGTAGCCTCTGCTCATTGCTACACTCCAAGAATAGAGTAATAATATAAATTCCACTAAATAGATTCAGAAATGCCAATGAATTCCAGCAATATATTATTACTGGAGATTCTCAACTCTTGAGTGGAATTTAGTAATCACCAAGCCCTAATCAAATCAAGTTTCTAATATTATTATTCTAGTATTATTGAACTGCAAAACTTACCCAAACAGGTCAGATTTAAGTTAACATTCAACAGTGGATGGACAGTGTTTACTAGTCGTATATATTGACAATCGAAACAGTGAAATTCTTACTTGCAAGTTCACGTTGAAAAGTTATGAGTAGAATTAGGCCATTCGGCCCATCGAGTCAGTCAATAATGGCCGATCTACGCTTCCTAATCCATAGATCCATTGATTGAATTCTCTGGTTGTTTCAAAAAAAAAATATATATATATATATATATATATATATATATAGGGCAAGGTAAAAGCAATTCTACATTTAAAATGCATTCAAAATAAAATGTTTATGTGACAATGTGTTGTCTTTACACAGAGGCCACTACGATCATGACCACTATTCCTGACACGACTTTGGGTAAGATCACAGCAAGTGCTGGTACTACCATGCCAATATATGTGTTTTTCTGTAGCCTCTGCTCATTGCTACACTCCAAGAATTGCTGTTACAAACAGTAAGAAATGCTTGTCTTCAGTCTGAAGAATGGTCTCGACCCGAAACGTCATGCATTCCTTCTCTCCAGAGGTGCTGCCTGTCCCTCTGAATTACTCCAGTTTTTTGTGGCTATCTTCGGTATAAACAGTTAATTCCTACAAATTGTAGTGTAAATCACATTCAAAAGTTATAAGAGTACAATTAGGCCATTCGGCCCATCGAGTCATTCAATAATGGCAGATATATGCTTGCTAATCCCATTTCCTGCCTTCTCCCCATAACCCTCTACACCCGTTCTAATCAAGAATTTGTCTATCTCTGCCTTAAAAACATCATCTGACTTGGCCTCCACAGCCCTCTGTGGCAATGAGTTCCACAGACTAACTACCCTCTGACTAAAGAAATTCCTCCTCACGTCCTATCTCTAAGAGCACCCATTAATTCTGAGGTTACAACTTCTGGTCCTAGACTCTCCCACCAGTGGAAACACCCTTTCCACATCCACTCTATCTTTGCCTTTCATTATTCTGTAAGTTTCAATGTCCCCTTCAACCTTCGAAACTCCAGCGAGTAGAGGCCCAGTGCTGTCAAACGCTCATCATATGTGAACCCACTCATTCCTGGAATCATTCATGCAGCAGCCTGTTAGGCTGTAAATACAATACACATTGATAATATATAATGAACATAAACATCAATAAATTAATAACCCCAATACTAGTAGAAACACAGACTATCCATAGTTCACAATTGAGATTAGTGTTGTGTAGCATTCAAGAACTTGAATGGTTGAAGAATATTTTCTTCCCAATATATAAAGAACATTTCCATGATATATCTTGGAATCATTGTTTTACTACATATCTCTGTTATTTTTGAGAGAAAAACATGACAATAAGGTCCCTGGATCCCTCCTGTTTATCCCCTGAACAGAGGCCCCAGGCAGTAATTCCAGATTAGTACAGGTGTCATGAGTTATGGGGAGAAGGCAGGAGAAAGAGGAGAGATAGATCAGCCATGATTAAATGGCAGAGTAGACTTGATGAGCCAAATTCTGCTCCTATCACTTATGAACTTATGAACGTATAATTCTCCTTCCTTTTCCATCCCATCTCACATGGGTCAGAAGAACGTTGCAGCTGACTTAGACAACAAATCTCTTAAAAAAAGTGATGCAATTGGCCTGGCCACTTGATCCTGGACAAAGGGGCCCACATAGCCACTACAATGGGGGTCAGTTTGGGCAAGATCTTCACTTTACTTTAGAGATACAGCACGGAATCAGACCCTTCGGCCTGCTGAGTCCATGCGGACCAGTGATCACTCCATACACTAACACTATCCTACACACTATGGACAATTAAGAATTTACTATTTTTACCAAAGCCAGTTATCCTACAATCCATTCATGGATCTGTGGTTCAATGAGCAGCATGTTTGCTTGTTCAATTCACACCTACACAATTCCAACCTAGCGGACAAATCACTGGATGTATGCTCATTAATAAATCTGCAAATGTGGGACTCTTCAGGTTGAATTTCTTGTCGTGTGTTATATATATTTAAGGTAAAAAGCAATTCTATATTTAAAATGCATTCAAAGTTAAATGTTTATGTGACAATGTGTTGTCTTTACACAGAGACCACTATGTCCACGGACACTGCTGCCAACACTCCAATGGGTAAGATCACAGCAAGTGCTAGTACATTCATGTGACAAAAAACGTGACAATAAGGTCCCTGGGTATTCCGTCCAGGGTATATCCAGACCAGAGGCCACAGGCAGTAATTCCAGATTAGTACAGGTGTCATGAGTTATGGGGAGAAGGCAGGAGAAAGGGGAGAGATAGATCAGCCATGATTAAATGGCAGAGTAGACTTGATGAGCCAAATTCTGCTCCTACCACTTATGAACTTATGAACGTATAATTCTCCTTCCTTTTCTATCCCATCTCACATGGGTCAGAAGAACGTTGCAGCTGACTTAGACAACAAATCTCTTAAAAAGTGATGCAATTGGCCTGGCCACTTGATCCTGGACAAAGGGGCCCACATAGTCACTACAATGGAGGTCAGTTTGGGCAAGATCTTCAGACTTTACTTTATTTTCAAGATACAGCACGGAATCAGACCCTTCGGCCTGCCGAGTGCATGCGGACCACATGTGTAGGATACACTAACACTATCCTACACAATAGGGACAATTTACAATTTACAATTTTTACCAAAGCCAGTTATCCTGCAATCCATTCATGGATCTGTGGTTAAATGAGCAGCATGTTTGCTTGTTCAATTCACACCTACACAATTCCAATCTAGCAGACAAATCACTGGATGTATGCTCATTAATAAATCTGCAACTGAGGGACTCTTCAGGTTGAATCTCTTGTCATGTTTTTTTTTATATATATATATATACATATTGGGCAAGGTAAAAGCAATTCTATATTTAAAAAAGCATTCAAAATAAAATGTTTATGTGACAATGTGTTGGCTTTACACAGAGACCACTACAACCATGACCACTATTCCTGACACGACATTGGGTAAGATCACAGCAAGTGCTAATACCTTCATTCCATTGTATATGTTTTTCTGTAGCCTCTGCTCATTGTTACACTCCAAGAATTGCTGTTACAAACAGTAAGAAATGCTTGTCTTCAGTCTGAAGAATGGTCTTGACCTGAAATGTCATGCATTCCTTCTCTCCAGAGATGCTGCCTGTCCCATTGAATTACTCTAGCTTATTGTGGCTATCTTCGTTATAAACAGTTCCTTCCTATACATTATATTTGTTCTATATACATTTATAAATCTGCAACTGAGGGACTCGTTAGGTTGAATTTCTTGTCATGTTTTATATATATATATATATATATATATATATATAGTGCAAGGTAAAAGCAATTTTACATTTAAAATGCATTCAAAGTAAAATATTTATGTGACAATGTGTTGTTTTTACACAGAGACCACTATGACCATGACCACTATTCCTGACACGACTTTGGGTAAGATCACAGCAAGTGCTGGTACTACCATGCCAATATATGTGTTTTTCTGTAGCCTCTGCTCATTGCTACACTCCAAGAATTGCTGTTACAAACAGTAAGAAATGCTTGTCTTCAGTCTAAAGAATGGACTCGACCCGAAACGTCATGCATTCCTTCTCTCCAGAGATGCTGCCTGTCCCATTGAATTACTCCAGCTTTTTGAGGCTATCTTTGGTATAAACAGATCATTCCTACTCATTGTAGTGTAGAAAAAGTTCTCAAATATTCCTAAAAATTCATTCAGTGATTATGGTCAATTTGATGTTGTTTTTGGTTATTCAATTATTTCATCTATAATAATTTGTTTAGCATTTCTGTATGGACAGATGGACATTCCATCCACAGATGCTGCCTGTCCCCCTGAGTTTCTCTAGCACTTTGTTTTTTCAGAATCCTATTCCATTCCGAAATTAAAGCAGGTGCATATTCGACCAATAGAGTAATAATATAAATTCCACTAAATAGATTCAGAAATGCCAATGAATTCCAGCAATATATTATTACTGGAGATTCTCAACTCTTGAGTGGAATTTAGTGATCACCAAGCCCTAATCAAATCAAGTTTCTAATATTATTATTCTAGTATTATTGAACTGCAAAACTTACCCAAACAGGTCAGATTTAAGTTAACATTCAACAGTGGATGGACAGTGTTTAATAGTCGTATATATTGACAATCGAAACAGTGAAATTCTTACTTGCAAGTTCACGTTGAAAAGTTATAAGAGTAGAATTAGGCCATTCGGCCCATCGGGTCAGCCAATAATGGCCGATCTACGCTTCCTAATCCATAGATCCATAGATTGAATTCGCTGGTTGTTTTAAAAAAAATATATATATATATATATAGGGCAAGGTAAAAGCAATTCTACATTTAAAATGCATTCAAAATAAAATGTTTATGTGACAATGTGTTGTCTTTACACAGAGACCACTATGACCACTATTCCTGCCAACACTCCAATGGGTAAGATCACAGCAAGTGCTAGTACCTTCATGCCAATATATGTGTTTTTCTGCAGCTCTGCTCATTGCTACACGCCAAGAATTGCTGTGACAAACAGTAAGAAATGCTTGTCTTCAGTCTGAAGAAGGGTCTCAACCCAAAACGTCACGCATTCCTTCTCTCCAGAGATGCTGCCTGTCCCATTGAATTACTCCAGCTAGTGTTGTGTAGCATTCAAGAACTTGAATGATGTTGAAGAATAGCTTATTCCCAATGTATAAAGAACATTTCCATGATATACATTGGAATAATCTTTTTACTACATATCTCTGTTGTTTATGAGAGAAAAACGTGACAGTAAGGTCCCTGGATTCCTCCTGTTTATACTCTGACCAGTGGCCCCAAGCAGTAATTCTTGATTAATAGGGGTGTCATTAGTTTTGGGGAGAAGGCAGGAGAATAGGGTTAGTGGGGAGAAATAGATCAGCCATGATTGAATGGCAGAGTAGACTTGATGAGCTGAAAGGCCTAATTCTGCTCCGAACACTAATGAACATATAATTCTCCTTCCTTTTCCATCCCATCTCACATGGGTCAGAGGAACATTACAGCTGACTTAGACAACAAATCTCTTAAAAAGTGACAAGTGTCCTGGCCACTTGATCCTGGACAAAGGGGCCCACAAAGTCACTCCAATGTTCAGTTTAGGCAAGATCTTCAGACTTTAGCGATACAGCACCGAAACAAACCCTTCGGCCTGCCGAGTCCATGCCGTCCCGCGATCACTCCATATACGAACACTATCCTACACAACAGGAACCATTACAATTTTTACCAAAGCCAGATATCCTACAATACTTTCAAGGATCTGTGGTTCAATAAAAAGAATGTTTGCTTGTTCAATTCACACCTACACAATTCCAACCTAGATAGATATTGGGCAAGGTAAAAGCAATTCTATATTTAAAATGCATTCAAAGTAAAATGTTTATGTGACAATGTGTTGTCTTTGCACAGTTTTTTCAACAGTGTGAAAAATTTCCAAGAGTACAAAAATACTCGTGATGAAGTACCATGTGTTTGATTTTTTTTTTAAACATGGGAGATCTCTTGGGTAAACTCGTATCATGGGACAGGCCCTTAACATTATCCTACACACTATGGACATTTTACAATTTACACTTTTTACCAAAGCCAGTTATCCTATAATCCTTTCATGGATCTGTGGTTCAATGAGCAGCATGTTTGCTTGTTCAATTCACACCTACACAATTCCAACCTAGCGGACAAATCACTGGATGTATACACATGAATAAATCTGCAACTGAGGGATTCTTAAGGTTGAATTTCTTGTTATGTTTATATATATATTAGGCAAGGTAAAAGCAATTCTATATTTAAAATGCATTCAAAGTTAAATGTTTATGTGACAATGTGTTGTCTTTACACAGTGACCACTACGACCAGGACCACTAAACCCACCACTCGAAGGGGTAAGATCACAGCAAGTTCATGTACTTTCATGCCATTGTATGTGTTTTTCCATAGCCTCCGCTCTTTGTTACACGCCTAGAATTGCCGTGACAAACAGTACGAAATCCTGGTCTTCAGTCTGAAGAAGGGTCTCAACCCAAAACATGTCACCCATTCCTTCTCTCCAGAGATGCTGCCTGTCCCATTGAATTACTCCAGCTAGTGTTGTGTAGCATTCAAGAACTTGAATGATGTTGAAGAATAGCTTATTCCCAATGTATAAAGAACATTTCCATGATATACATTGGAATAAATTTTTTACTACATTCCTTCGTCTCCAGACATGCTGCCTGACCAGTCCCCCAAGCAGTAATTCTGAGTGTCATTAGCTTTTGGGATGCATTTTAGTATCTACCTTCAGATTTAATTCCTTCCAGCATCTCCAGCATTTTGTATCATCGATTTAAACCAGCATCTGCATCAGCATCTTTCTTGCACGCACAGGGAAAACGTGCAAACTCCGCACAGACAGCACCCAGAGTCAGGATCAAACACGCGTCTCTGGCACTGTGAGGCAGCAACTCTACCACTGCACCACCGTGCCGTTGCTTCCCAAGGAACTCCAAGTTTGAATTTACCATCATGTTTGCATATATTGCGGACAATGCTATATTTGAAATGTATTCAAACTAAAAAAACTCATCATGTAATGAATCATTTTGTCTTTCACAGCTGTCATCACGACTAAACCCATGAAAACCACCGTGTACATGAGTAAGGCAACTGGCAACACCACGGCAGCAGCAACCACGACTCCAAACTCTGCACCAGGCATTAGCTCCAAGCCACTGCTAGCGTTTGTCTGTATGCTCCTGCTCCTCGTCACTGTGCCAGGGTTATAAACGGAATAAAAAGCTGCCTCTCAACCAACCTATTCCAAAAACACTTTTCCAACAACCTCCGGGCTTTCCTCTCACGGTACAGCGTCAAACTGTGTCTTATTGGAACTTGTATTTCCTCAATGATAGAAACTTCACATTATCCTCCCACCCCCACTGTCTCGGGTCCCAAACTGAACCCAGCACAAATAAATACAGGGGACAGCATTCCTATCCTTGTTGGCCTTTGCAACTCTATTCCCATTTAGAATACTAGATATATGTCATAAATGCAGCCACCTCCCGTCTTTCCTTAATATTCACTCATTCAGTGTGTTTGATCGAATTGGCGTGTTCATGCAATCCAATTGCCTCATCCATTATACTTTCTCTGTTGTTTCTATAGCAGGAGTCCCATGTTATCATAAACTGTATATTCAACCTCTTTAGCACGGAGGCAAAATCAGATAGCCTTCTGAGTTGTTGATTATCTGTGGAAAATGTTGATCTTTTCCAGTTGCTGTACACGAGGTTGCGTGACCCACAAACCACCCGTGGTAATAATAAATCCAAAATAATCCTCATCATCCTTATCCCTCCACTTTTAAAATAAAAACATCTCTATGGCTTATGTTACCTTAAAATATCTATTCCATTCTGAGAGGTAGAGCAAGTATCTACTGGAATAATAGGTCGATAACCTAAACTTCACTAAATAATTTCATAAATGTTAAGAAATTCTAAAATATATTTTTAATGGAGTTTACCATATGAATTCCTCTGTTTGCTAATTCATAATGACAATATTCACACAGCTGAAGAAAGGATTTGATTCAGACTTTTGGAATAATCATTCGCTGAACCACTCTGTAATCATGTTAGTTTGTTTGCATCCAATCTAACCTCAGTGAATTTATTCAGCACAAATATACCCTTAGCTTTGCCCCCTGTCTCGAAAGTGCACTGGTTCATATTCACAAACAGCATGGTTCATCCAAAATGGCAACTTTTATTGAATGCTATGGTTTCTTTGTTTTTCTTTTGTGTCATAATGAACTTTGTTGACTTTGTTAATGCAGGACATTGCACAATTCTAGACAATCTTAGCATGATACCAAAGGCAAAAATCTTTTAAGACAAAGACCATGTAATGAAGATGTGCAGAAACAGGTTTGCAGCATGAAGAACATATAGGTTATATTGTCTGTTAAGATAAAGCCCTGGTGGATATCTACTATAAGGCATATATTACACAGTTTACCGATGCAATGAAGTGATGTATAAATAATTGTTGAATTCTTTAATAATAAAAAAATTGAACTTTTGAAAGTCTACAACTTTGTCAATGATATTGCTTATTGTCGGCACGTGGCCTCTTAAGTGAGTCTGAATCGGGAATATTTTCCAATTTCAGCACACAGTTTTCACTTTGTTTGAAGAACGGTCCTGATCTGAATCATTACCTACTCATGTCCTCCAGAGATGCTGCCAGACCCCTTAAGTTACTCCAGCTCTTTGTGTCTGTCTTAGTTTAGTTGAGAGGTACAGCATGGAAACAGGTCCTTTGGCCCGACACCTCCATGCCAACAAAGCTGCCCATCTAAGCTTAGTTTAATTTAGTTTAGTTTATTGTCACAGGTACAGTGAAAAGCATTTGCTTTTGTTGCGTGCTAACCAGTCAGTGGAAAGGCAATACATGATTACAACCAAGCCATTCACAGTGTACAGACACATGAAAAGGGAATAACGTTTAGTGCAAGATAAAGTCATTAACGATAGCCCAAGGGCCTCCAAATGCAGTGAATAGTAGTTCAGGACTGCTCTCTAGTTGCAGGAGGATGGTTCAGTTGTCTGATAGCGGCTGGGAAGAAACTGTCCCTGAATCTGGAGGTATACCTTTTACCCGATGGGAGATGGGAGAAGAGGGAGTCTCCAGGTTTACCCAGGTTTGGCCCATATTCCTCTACACCTCTCCTACCTAGCACTCTTTGCCAGGATCTCAGGAAGCAGCTCTTGATGGACCACACTGTGACTCAAGCTGTAGTTATCTAGCTACTGGGAGCTATTAACAAGGGAAGAGTGTGCACCACAAACAGGGTGATGGTCATTTGGAATATTCATATATGAAGCAGCAGAATATTCCAATAGTAAGCATCAGGGAATTGAGAGCTGTGGGGAGTTACTCCAGCATTTTGTGTCTACGGACAACTAGCTTAGTTCAGCTTGGTTTAGATCAGTTTAGTTTATAATTGTCACAAGTCTAAAGTCCAATTAAAGACAATTCAAAGGTCTCCAGTGAGGAAGATGAGCGATCAGGACTACACTCTAGCTGATGAGAAGGTAAGGGGGCAAGATTTAACAGGAAACCGAGGGAGAACTTCTTAAAAGTGCGGGTGTGAGTATGCTGCCTGACCCGCTGAGTTACTCCAGCATTTTGGAGCAAGGGAACGAGCTGCGCGCAGAAGTAGTTGAGATGGGTACAATAACAACATTTAAAAGACAATAGACAATAGGTGCAGGTGTAGGCTATTTGGCCCTTCGAGCCAGCACCACCATTCAATGTGATCATGGCAGATCATCCCCAATCAGTACCCCGTTCCTGCCTTCTCCCCATATCCCCTGACTCTGCTATTTTTAGAGCCCCATCTAGCTCTCTCTTGAAGACATTTAGACAGGTACATGGATAGGGAAGGTTTAGAGGGGAATGGACAAATGCAGACAAAAGGAATTAGCCTGGATGGGGAATGGACAAGTTGGGCCAAAGGGGAATGGACAAGTTGGGCCAAAGGGTAATGTTTGGTTGGGCAAAGCTGTGTTTTAGTGTAATTATGAATAATTAGTGTCAGGACATCTGAAATGTTCTGATGTCGAGCAATATGGGCATCTGATACTTTGCGAGCATTTTAGCGCAGGGCTTCCAATGACACCACAGTGTATTTGCAGGTGCAGAAGATCCATTGGCAATGGGCCATTGGGTAAATACACACCAGAGCGCTGTTTTACCGAGGCAGCCCAAGACTGCAAATGTTTACAAAACTATAAAAGACCTTTTTCCTGAAGGCAAGGTCACAGTGACAACAATCCTGCACTTGACACCACCTCGTTCTTGCAGTATGTGCCTCTATTATTTATTATGTAAAAGAATTTGTGTGTTATGATTGTGTTTATAATTTGTTTGGTTGTTTTGTTGTTTGTCTTTTGCACAAAAATCCGCGAGCATTGCCACTTTCATTTCACTGCACATCTCGTATGTGTATGTGACAAATAAACTTGACTTGACTTGACTTGACTTGACTTGACAGTTGACAATGTACAGCACCTTAAACATTTTTTCTCCATTAAGCGCGGTTTGAATCCGAAATGAACACAACTCAGTCACAAGATACAAAACGCTGGAGTAACTCAGCGGGACAGGCGGCATCTCTGGAGAGAAGGAATGGGCGACTTTCTGGTCGAGACCCTTCTTCAGATGTACAACGCTCAATACAGAAAGCACCAGTGACCAGGATCGAACCCGGGTCTCCGGTGCTGTAAGGCAGCAACTCTACTACTGCACCAAGTGCCCACACTAATGTCACACTGGATCTCCCGGTACAAACTCTATGCAGCAGGCTCAGGACGAGTATAATTGACTCTTACGCAAGGACTGCCGAATGTGGCTGACCCAACGCTCCTTCCTTCATTTCATTGAAACCAAACACAATCTATCAGCTCGGCACAAAATGCTGGAGTAACTCAGCGGGTCAGGCAGCATCTCTGGAGAAAAGGACCCTTCTCCCTTCATCGAGACCTTACATCAGATTTATTCCTTTTCTTCAGAGAGGCTGCCTGTTACTGTTACAAAAAAATTCACTGAGTTACTCCAGCATTTTGTATCTACGGTGTAAACCATCATCTGCAGTTCCTTCTCACACAAGCTATTAGCTAATGTTTTTGGGTATGTTCCCATTTTGCCTACTTTCACAATTCTGAATATCTAACTTCACCAATGAAAAATTGGGCGTAATCAGTGAGTGTGGAAGGAAAGAGAAATGGGAACAGGACATACTGCCAATGTACATCCCATTGGATGTACATTGAGATTCAACAGATCACCCCTCCCAATTCCACAGGCTTGACTCACGGGCCATTAACGTCACCCCAAATGACATCTGGCCACTGTCCTGGTGTGGATCGGTCAGCACCAGGGTCAGCACAGGGTCAGCTGGGCAGCACAGGGTCAATTCCAACCTCCAATGCTGTCTGTGTGGAGTTTGCACGTGTTCTCTCCGGCACTCCGGCACTACAACCGCTCCAACTCCAACCCAGTGCCACCACAGGACAACCGGCCTTTATGGCCAAGTTTAACAATTCTGAACTTGAAGGGTAAAAGATGCCGCTGAAAACAAGGCGACTTGTGTACACTGCCCCAGTGTCATCTACTTTTTCTTACACACTTAAGTATGATTGTGCCTAATGTTTAGTTAGATTGTCACTGAACTGTATGCAAAAAAAGAATTTCACCGTGGATCGGTTGTAAAGCAGAAACTGTAACAACATTTAGTAAGAAATTTGGACAGGTGCATGGAGAGGAAAGGTTTGGAGGGAAATGGGTCAAACGCAGGCAGGTAGGACTGGTGTAGATGGGGCACAATGGTCGGCATGGGCAAGCTGGGCCAAAGGGCCTGTTTCTGTGCTATTTGATTCAATGGACTCGAAGATTCTATGACAATAAAACACCAAGAATGAAGAGTGTTTTATTGTCATGTGTCCCAGATAGAACAATGAAATTCTTACTTGCAGCAGCACCACATTGCATGATAGAGCGTAATATTGCATGACAGGGCATAGCTCGTGGTTAGCTAAACAATCACATCTACCACAGAACAAAAGCACCAAATTCTTCCTCTCAAGCTCAAGTGAGTTTATTGTCATGTGTCCCTGTATAGGACAATGAAATTCTTGCTTTGCTTCAGCACACAGAACATAGTAGGCATTGACTACAAAATAGATAAGTGTGTCCATATACCATAATATAAATATATACACACATGAATAAATAAACTGATAAAGTGCAAATAACAGAAAATGGATTATTAATAATCAGAGTTTTGTCCGAGCCAGGTTTAATAGCCTGATGGCTGTGGGGAAGTAGCTATTCCTGAACCTGGTTGTTGCAGTCTTCAGGCTCCTGTACCTTCTACCTGAAGGTAGCAGGGAGATGAGTGTGTGGCCAGGATGGTGTGGGTCTTTGATGATACTGCCAGCCTTTTTGGTGCAGCGACTGCGATAAATCCCCTCGATGGTAGGATGGTCAGACCCGATGATAGACTGGGCAGTGTTTACTATTTTATGTGGTGATTTTTTGTGGTGATTTGTGGTCACTTTTACTGGTGATTGTTCAGAATTTTCTGGACAATGTGACACAGTTTAAAAAGAGAAAACAAAACCATTCAGCTCAATGGAAATAACATAAAAGTACCACTTACTTCTCGACTCGACCTCCCGCTGGCCCGCGCGCCGCCTGCCCGCACGAACACCACCAGGCCCAGTCCCGCAACGCCATTGCTGCCACGACGAACAGCACCAACACTCACCGCCTTCCTGGCTGATCTCAGGCCCGGACCACCGAACCCGCCGCCATCGACCTTCACCGCCTGGCCATTGCCGCCGACCTTCACCGCCTCCCCGTGGCCATTGCCGCCGACCTTCACCGCCTCATCGGGACCGCCGCCCCTCGCTGCCTCCCCGGCCATCCGCTGACTGGCTCTTCCCACGCTTCGTCCGCTGACCTCCACGACTCCACTCCCCGCGGACCTCCGCAAGTGACTCTGCCGGCCTGAGCCACTCCACCGCCCACCAGCCGGATGCACCCATCGCTTTACCTGCGACCCAGGATCAGCACTGGGCCCACAGTCTCCACTTTGAAGACTCCGACACCACGGGGCCTGACTGTGCTGGGTCCGAATGCTCTCCTCCCCCCTCTACAGGGCACCTTAGTGGGGGTTCCACTGGATCTCCCCATTCCCCATCAAGCCAGGTAGCCCCAGCTACTCCCCCACCCACACTATAGGGGGGGGGGGGGTTGCACGTAAGGTCATCGGGTCAAAGAGCGTGATTCACGGAGCAGCGCAATCCTTCTGGAGGACATGGCAGCCTCTGGAATACACTGTTAACACACAAAACGCCTACATTCTTACCTGTTAATGGTCCATTTTTGCGCTGTATATAATTGTGGAAGGTGACTGAGCACTCTGAACCAAATGCTCCAGTATCTTTGCTCTGAACCCGAGCGCCAAGGTGTAAGCGGCCAAAGGAACGCATCCCTCAGGACAGCCCCCACTCTCCCCCCCCCCCCCCGAGGACAGCGCTGTCCGGCCACGGCAACCCTCCACCCACCCTCCCCCTGTGTAGCTGCAATGTCACGGGCTGCGGGTCGGCAGCGCATACACACGGGGACGAAAACCCGGCAACATCTCCATCAACTGCAGCAGAGTTGGGGACAGTCTGGTTCCTCCGCCCGCCCAGAGTCACCGACAAGGGAGGTGCGCTGGTACTCTTGCGCGCTGACCTCCACCGGTCTGAGGTCAGGCGACAACTCTGCTACTTATCCTTAGACCATGACCCCACAGACGAGCACCAGGCCTTAATCCCAAGCACCAACACTGACTTCATCACTTCCGGCTCCCTGCCTTCTAGACTCAGCCGGTCAGGCAGCATCTGTGGAGGGAATGGGCAGACGGGCCTTTGGTTGGGACCCTTCCTCTGACTGATGGAGTAAAGGGGAGAAAGTTGGAAAAGAGAGGTGGAGGTGGGGCAATTTGCAACTTTAGCGTGACCAAGATGAGCGGCACGGTGGCGCAGCGATATTTGCTGCCTCACGGGGCCAGAGACCCGGGTTCCATCCTGACTACGGGTGCTGCCTGTACGGAGTTTGTACGTTCGCCAGTTTCTTCCCACACTCCAAAGACTTGCGGGTTTGTAAGCTGATTGGATTCTGTAAATTGTCCCTGGTGTGTGTGTCCAGGATAGCGCTAGCGTACGGGGTGATCGCTGGTCGGCGCGGACTCGGCGGGCTGAAGGGACAGTTCCCACGCTGTATCTCTAATGTCTAAAGTCTAAAGAGTGGATACATTCCAAACAGCCTTTGGGGGATATTAATGCTCAAACAAGGTAGACACAAAATGCTGGAGCAACTCAGTGGGACAGACAGCATCTCTGGAGAGAAGGAATGGGTGACGTTTCGGGTCGAGACCCTTCAGAAGAAGGGTCTCGACCCGAAACATCACCCATTCCAGAGATGCTGCCTGTCCCGCTGAGTTACTCCAGCATTTTGTGTCTGCCTTCGACTTAAACCAGCGTCTGCAGTTCATTCCTGCACTTAATGCTCAAACAGACTGTTGCTGGATTTAAAGCATTTCAACAACACATCAAAATACTAATAATCCTTTCATTTTCCATTCCAGGCATCAAGATGATCAATTGACCAACACAATGATATTTCCTGAAAGACGCTACATTTGATGACATTAGAACAAGTAACAAAATGAAACTGTTGCTATCCAAAGGAAGGAAATTGGCCAAAAAAAATGTATTGCATGTCAATAGTCAATAGTCAATAGTCTATTTAATTGTCATTTGGACCCCTGGAGGTCCAAACGAAATGCCGTTTCTGCAGCCATACATTACACACAAATAGACCCCAGACACAACATAATTTACATTTTACATAAACATCCATCACATAGCTGTGATGGAAGGCCAAAAAAAAACTTATCTCTCCACTGCACTCTCCCCCCCCCCCCGATGACAGAGTCAAAGTCAAAGCCCCCGGCTGGCGATGGCGATTGTCCCGCGGCCATTAAAGCCACGCCGGGTGGTGCGAGGTCGCACACCGGGTCTTGGTGTTAGAGACCCCGGCGTGCGCTCGCAGAGTCCCGCGGCCATTCCAAGCCGCACGGGGCAGTGATGTAGGCCCCGCTCCAGGAGCTCTTCAACCCCGCAACTCGGGCGGGAGAAGTCGCCGTTGCAGGAGCCCTGAAAAGCGGTCTCCCTCCAGGGATCCGCGGGCTCCCGGTGCCGCCGTCCGCAGACCCGCAGTAGCAGCCTCCGCATCAGCAGCAGCAGCAGCAGCAGCAGCAGCAGCAGCGCTCCTCCACCGCTCCACCCGCTCCGGTCTCGGCCAGCTCCGCGACGGTGAGGTGAGTCGGCACCAGAGTCCCCGGCTTCTTCTGTTGGAGGCCGCTCCTCGTTGCAGCCCCAACGACAACTGAGACCCGACGAGAAAAGGTCGGGTCTCCAGTGCAGGGAGAGATTTAAAAGTTTCCACCTCCCTCCCACCCCACCCCCCCACACACACACCCCAACATAAAATAACAAAAACTACATATAAACATAGACAAAAAATAATAAAAACGCGGACAGGCTGCAGAGGCCGCTGCTGACCAGAGTCGCGCCGCCTACCGGAAGTTGAAACACAATACAAAGTTGTAACTTAATGAAAGGTCATTGATTGAAGTTGAATTCAAATGAAATGTAGAGAATGCCGGTAGGGAATAAAATAGTACAGGCCAAATGCTTGTCCACTCAAAACAAGGCCGTACAAGCTCAAGTTCAAGTTCAAGTGAGTTTATTGTCATGTGTCCCTGTATAGGACAATGAAATTCAGCACACAGAACATAGTAGGCATTTACTACAAAACAGATCAGTGTGTCCATATACCATAATATAAATGTATACACACATGAATACCAACACTCCTTTCCCCCCCAAAATACACTTTATTCAGAATAAAAGTGGAAACAAACTATGCAAAAACTCTTCAGACATTCTCAACCAATACACATTCATGTGGAGGCACAGAATGCTGGAGTAACTCAGCGGGACAGGCAGCATCTTTGGAGAGAAGGAATGGGTGACGTTTCGGGTCGAGACCCTTCTTCAATCTTCGGTTTAAATCAACATCTGCAGTTCCTTCCTACACATTCATTCCTGTTAGACTCAGTAGTCTTCACACCTATCTTCAAACAAAACACTCTTCCCACTCATGTGGGCCCCTGGGTTGATATCCCTTCCCTTGTTTGAGGAGTGTCTCCACTGGACTCTGCCCCTCAATGTCCAGCAGTGGAAGGACCCTGGACTGTAGTCCTCCACCACCGAGCCTTGGCGTTGGCTGCACCGAGCTTCAGTGCGCTCCTTCAGCACGTAGTCCTGCACAGTCTGGAGCGGGCAGGTCGGGAACATTCCTTGACGGACATCTTGCTGTGCCGGGCGGTTAACAAGTTTCGTGCCGACCAAAGAGTCTCTCACCGAGTTGATGACCTTCCAGCATCACTTGATGTCCGTCTCTGGATGTGTCCCCGGGAACAGTCCGTAAATCAGTGAATCCTCTGTGACGGAGCTGATCAGGATGAACCATGAGAAGGGACCCTTGCATCATTCTCCAGACCCTCATCACAAATCCACACACAGCAACCATCTCCTTTCTGCAGCAGCCATCCCGGGGACATTTCACCAGACGTACGGGGCAGTTTGCTTAGGGAACCACAGCACATGATCCATCGAGTCCTTGCCCTACAGGATGTTGTGTGCTGACAGCTGTTTAATGGGCTTATGGTCAAAGGGGCTGGTCTGGTAGAACCTTTCCACAAAGGATGCAGCAATGTCCAGCTGACTGGCACACTGTGTGGCATCAGTGCCAAAGACATTGTGGGGCTGAGAAGCACAGAGACAGGAGATCATTTGCAGCAGAGTTTATCCTTCAAAGAACATCTCAGTTATGATGGAACTTCGGACAGGAACAGTTGCGGACATAGAACTGTTCCTAATGGTGCTTTTGCACTCATTTCTTCCCTTCATTCTTTTTTTCAGTGTTTTCCTTTTTGTCGTACTAAATAGTTGACGTCTAATTTATATATGGTTTTGTGCATGATTTATACGTAATTATGTATGATTTATGCAAAAATTATGTTTTTGTGTGTTGGCGAGAGTCTAGGTGCTGCAAACTACATTTTCATTTTGACTGTACATCATTGTAAAAAAACAACACACAAAGTGCTGAAGCAACTCAGCAGGTCAGGCAGCATCTCTGGAGAACACAGATAAACAATGTTTTGGGTGGAGACACTTTCAAGTCAAGTCAAGTCAAGTTTATTTGTCACATACACATACGAGATGTGCAGTGAAATGAAAGTGGCAATGCTCGCGGACTTTTGTGCAAAAGACAAACAACAAAACAACCAAGCAAATTATAAACACAATCATAACACACATATTCTTATTCATAATAAATAATGGAAGGAAAAACGTTCTGTAGAGTTAGTCCCTGGTGAGAGAGGCGTTTACAGTCCGAATTGCCTCTGGGAAGAAACTCCTTCTCAACCTCTCCGTTCTCACCGCATGGCAACGGAGGCGTTTGCCTGACCGTAGCAGCTGGAACAGTCCGTTGCAGGGGTGGAAGGGGTCTCCCATGATTTTGTTTGCTCTGGAGTTGCACCTAATGTTGTATAGTTCCTGCAGGGAGGGGTGAGTGAAGTTCCCATAGTGCGTTCGGCCTTTGTCAGACTGATTGTAATAGATATTTTTAAGGCAGAGATAGATGGATTCTTGATTAGTACAGGTGTCAGAGGTTGTGGGGAGAAGGCAGGAGAATGGGGTTAGGAGGGAGCGATGAATGGCGGAGTAGACTTGATGGGCCGAATGGCCGAATTCTACTTCCATCACATGACCTAATGGCATATAGTGAGGGGGGGGGGGGAGGGGGAGCTGGAAGAGAGGAGGGGCGGGCGAGTGATAGGTGGAGAGGGGTGAGGGGTGTTTTTGATGTCTGGATAAAGGCTTAGAGATGATAAGGTGTGAGAAAGGTGTGAAAGAGTGTGAGATACGGAGAGAAGGATTGAAGAGGCATGAATTGTGAAGCCAGAGGATTAAATATAGGGGGGGGGGGGGAGAGGGAAAGGGGGGGATGGGTGTTCATTCAGCCTTACTTCTGCTTGCGATGATAAATACTTGACTTGATCTGGTCTAACATCAGAAGACAGAGATTCCAGCATCTACAGTCCCTTGTGTTGGCACAAATTTCCAAATGATTGGCCGTTTGACCATCAGGTATTCTGCAAGGGTGTGGTGTCTGAAGAAGAGTCCAGATCCGAAACGTCGCCTATCCATGTACTCCAGAGATGTTGAGTTACTCCAGCACTTTGTGTCTTTTTTTTTGTAACCCCAGCATCTGCAGTTCCTAGTGTCCACGTGCAGGGTTGTGATACTGGCACCTAATCCTGTGCTCACTGCAGTATTTGTCCACGTGCCTCATGTGGCATTCAGCTGCTGTTTAGTTTATTGTTGCATGTACTGACGTCCAATGAATAGCTTTTGTTGTGAGGAATTTCTTTAGTCAGACGGTGGTGAATCTGTTGAATTCATTGCCACAGACGGCTGTGGAGGCCAAGTCAATGGATATTTTTAAGGTGGAGATTGATAAATTCTTGATCAGTACGGATGTCAGGGGTTATGGGAAGGCAGGAGAATGGGGTTGAGAGGGAAAGATAGATCAGCCATGAGTAGACTTGATGGGCCGAATGGCCCAATTTTGCTCCTATAACCTATGAACCTATAATGGAAGGATGTGACTGCAGAGATTCTAGAAAAAATCCATAGAATGGTTGCCTGGGCAAGAAGGCTTGAGTTATCAGGAGAGATTGGATAGACTGGGACTGACTTCCCTGAAACAAAGAAGGCAGAAAGGTGGCCCTCTGGAGATTTATAACATTATGAGGGGCATAGGCAGAGTGGCACAGCCGTAGTCTGGGGAAATCTAAAACTGGAGAGCACAGGTTTAAGGTGAGAGTGGAAAAATGTAAACAGGATCTGAGGGGCAACGTTTTCCTCACATTGGGGAGGGGGGGTAGTTATATAGAACAAGCTGCAAGAGGAGGTGGCAGAGTCAGGTACAATAACAATGTCTAAAGGTGGTGCAGCGGTAGAGTTGCTCCTTTACAGCGCTGGAGACCCGGGTTCAATCCCGACTACGGGCGCTGTCCGCGTGGGTTTTCTCCGAGATCTTCGGTTTCCCCCCACACTCCAAAGACGTAAAGGTTTGTAGGTTAATTGGCTTGCTGTATGTGTAAATTGTGCGGGGATCACTGGTCTGTGAGGTCTCCGTGGGCCGAAGGGCCTGTTTCCGTGCTGTCCCTTTGAACTAAATTAAACATTTGGCCAGGTACATGGATAGGAAGTGTTCAGAGAAAATGTAGCCAGACGCAGGCAAATGGGATTGGATACTCATTTGTTCGACGTGAACAAGCAGGACCTATTTCCGTGCTGTATAACTCTATGAATCGTTATAATGAAATACAAAACATTGGCTCAGTTATCTCTATATAAATAAGAGTATATAATGCACCAAACTGCTGAGACAGATAGACTTCAAAATGAAAATTCGTCACAGTGCCAAATCACCTGGCAGTGCCAACTTCAATTAAAATGAACAACCCCTTCAATATCGAACCAAATTGTTTAGAGTTTAGAGATAAGAGGGCAGAAACAGGCCCTTCAGCCCACCGCGCCAACTGACAATCCCCGTATACTAGCACTATCCTGCACAATAGGGACAATTTACAATCTTTACCGAAGCCAATTAACCTACAAACCTGTCTGTCTTTGGAGTGTGGGAGGAAACTGAAGATCTCATACACCAAACGACTTAAACGACTGGGGCATATTTGTATGTCTGTCAATATAAGCAGCTGAGCTTCCCGTTGCCCTGCATTGCACCTGCCGTCACTGCAGCACGACAAACCTTCGCTATAGATAGACACGAAATGCTGGAGTAACTCAGCGAGACGGGCAGCATCTCTGGAGAGAAGAAATGTCTGACGATTAGGGTCTCCAGAGATGCTGCCTGTCCCGCTGAGTTACTCCAGCATTTTGTGTCTATCTTCGGTGTAAACCAGCATCTGCAGTTCCTCCCTACACACTAAACCTTCACTATGGAACTCACAGAGTGTCAACATGAGTTCTTCCTCTTCTTTCGTGTGGCGTGCACAGCCTAAAGTTGTTGGACAACTTGTTCTATCTGATCTTCCGTTTGTGCACGTCGAGTTGATTGCATTAGTCGAAACAGGGCGGACCACGTGAAGGTTGCAATCTTCCACCCCTCAACATGAGTTAATGGAGTCCAAATCCTAAAGGGTTAATAATTTAGGATTAAAACGGTGTATTGGTTCCCACAGTGGAGGATGTCAGCAGCTTGCCGTCAGTGAGGTGTAACCGGAATTTCACTCGGACCCACCCAAAGATACTGGAGTGGAGACACGATGATCTTTCGACCCACCTACATCGACTGTCTCATTTTGTTTCATACGTTTCATTGCTTGTGATAACAACAGCTGTGTGATTCATGTCTACACTGAGGAGCTTGTGATAACAATATGGGGACGGCACCTTGATTCAAATACCGCAGAGTAACTTCATTGTTCCGTGAGACGGTGGTACATGATTGAAAAAAAAGATAGGACAATGTTTAATAGTCTAACGTCCAAGGTAATAGAGTCATAGAACCCTTGAGCCCAACCAAGATCCCCCATCTAAGCCAAGTCCCAATTGCCCACATTGATCCGTATTCCTCAAACCCTTTTCTTCCATTTATCTGTCCAAATCTATTTTTTAATATTATTATTGTACCGGCTTCAACTACTTCTGCTTGCAGTTCATTACATATGCTCTCCATCCTCTGGGTGAAATAGTCGTCCCGCAAGTTTCAGATTCAGATTCAGATTCAGAAAACTTTATTGTCTGTCGTAACAAAAAATCTTCTTTGACGTGGCTCAACATACAGACAGGACAATGTACTGATAAGCAGTCATGCAACACAGATTTCTGCGAGCACACACAGTGTGTATCAATCTTAAAAGCAAATATAAAGATTAAAAACTGTAAAAAATAGACAAGACAAAAGTTGTGGATACGTGTAAAGTGACAATGCGTCAGGGTTAATTTGTCCATTGTTCATTTTTTATTTAAGCTGTTTATGGCAATGGGTATGAATGAGTTTTTGTGGATGTTTTTCTTGGATAGGGGGACTTTATATCGGCGGCCTGATGGCAGAAGTTCCTATTAAATTTTGCCCCCTTATCTTCTCAACAGCCAGAGAGCGGTCCTGACCTCCCATCTACCTCACTGGAGACCTTTGAGCTATCTTTAGTTGGACTTTATCAGAGTTCGATGATATATCTTGCATTAAATGTAATACTGTTTATCCTTTATCCGTGTACAGTGGACGTTTGATTGTATTCATTTGCAGTCTTTTCTTTGACTGGATAGCACGCAAACAAAAGATTTTCACTGCACCTTAGAACATGTGACAATAAGGAACTAAATTAAACCAAAAAGCTAAACTAATCTAAACTCAACAAAACTGAACTGCTCAGCTCAACTTAGCTTAGCTTAGCGTTTAGTACCTCCACCAATGTAAAGAACTTTGGCCAACGAGAGTTGTTTTTTAAATGTGCTATAGAAATAAAAGTGACGTGACTGGACTTGACTAAACTAACTCGATGTCCTCTGGTTCTGGATTCCCCAACCGTGGCAAAAAGACTCCGTGCCTTCACCCCCGATCTATTCCCCTCATGGTTTTATGCACCACTATTAAATCCCCCCCGCTCGGTGTTGTAGAAAGATAGGGATCAAGAAGCCAGGATTGAAGTTACAGTACAGGAGTGCAGATAGAAGCAGCTGTCTGGAGGTCGTATAGAATCATAAGGTCATAAATGATAGGGTGACATCCGTGTGGTTAAAGGGAAGGTGCAGGAGGGTGAGGTGCTATGTGACGGAGTGCATTCTCCAGGCTGCTAAATATTCAGGGGGAGATGTGGAGGGTTACAACTGTGTCGTAAATCACAGAAACACAGACAAGTGGAGGGTTTCAATTACTCCAAAACCTGGTGAGTGTAAACATCCCCCCCCCCCCCAAAAAAAAACTTTATGAAATGCATTTGGTAGAAATTCTTTGATCAGTATGTTTACAGCCCAATGAAGTTGTACTTGTGTGAATACAATACGCAGTAGAGGCAACAAACATACTCAGCATTGCTGTTTATTTAAATACATTGGATGGCTTGCACAGACTATGAATAGTGAAGATTATGCATTAGAATTCAGTGTGTGTTCATGAGTTCATAAGTGATAAGAGCAGAATTAGGCCATTTGGCCCATCAAGTCTACTCTGCCATTCAATCGTAGCTGATCTATCTTTCCCTCTTAACCCCATTCTCCTGCCTACTCCACATAATCCCAGACACCTGTACTAATCAAAATGTGTTTAGGAACTGGCCGTGGTGGGACAACCCTTTGATTTTGTTGGCTGCTCTCCCGAGTCAGCTCGGAGTGTAGATGGAATCAATGATAGAAGTTTGGTGTTTAAGAGGGAACTGCAGATGCTGGAGAATCGAAGGTTACACAAAAAAGCTGGAGAACCTCAGCGGGTGCAGCAGCATCTATGGAGCGAAGGAAATAGGCAACGTTTCGGGCCGAAACGTTGCCTATTTCCTTCGCTCCATAGATGCTGCAGCACCCGCTGAGTTTCTCCAGCTTTTTTGTGTAACCATAGAAGTTTGGTTCTTCCCTCTCTCATCCCCTCCCCCCCCCCCCCCCCCCCCCCCCCCCCCCCCCCCCCCCCCCACTTCCTGGTTCTCTGGCTAGTCTGAATGTCATCATTTACATTTTATCTCTGTTTGCTTTGTGGTTATCTCTCCTAGCTAACAAAGCTCTATTCTATATTTTCCTTGAACTCCCACCCCTTTTGTCTCATTTTCACACCTTACATTTCCTTATCTCTGAATCACCCTCTCCCCTGATTCTGTCTGAAGAAGGGTCTCGACCCGAAACGTCACCCATTCCTTCTCTCCAGAGATGCTGCCGGTCCCGCTGAGTTACTCCAGCATTTCCTGTCTAGCTTCGTTTTCAAACCAGCATCTGCAGTTCCTTCCTGCAACATGGAAGTTTGGTTTGTGTGATGTACTGGATTACATCTACAACAGGCCCTTCGGCCCACAATGTCTGTGGCGATCATGATGCCAAATTAAACTAAAGGCTTCTTCCTGCCCGTGATCCACATCTAACGACTTTTGTTGTATCTGCCTCCACCACTACCTCTGGCAGCGTGCTCCAGGCACTCGCCACTCTGTGTAAAGAAACTTAAGGGTCCGGCCCACTTGGCCGTCATTTGCGCGCCATTTACGCGACCTGCTAGCGTGTGGGTAGCGTGTGGGTAGCGCGGGACGGGCACATGGCGTGGTGTGGTGGAGTGTGGACTTCGTCCTGCACAAAATCTTCGCGCGCCACCGGCCTGTCGCGTGACTGACGGCCAAAGTGAGACCGGCCCTTTCTTCAGACTGAAGAAAAGTCTCGACCCAAAACATCATCCATTCCTTCTCTCCAGAGATGCTGCCGGTCCCGCTGAGTTACTCCTGCATTTTGTGTCTATCTTCAAATGACGTCACGCGCTCCATTCGGCTGTGCGGGCGCATGATGATGCTCGCGACCTTCACTACCGGCCTGTCGAGTAAATGACGGGCAAGGGGGATAGGCCCTTTGCACCGCACATCTCATTGAAACTTTCCCTCTCTGACCATAAGGCTGTGCCCTCTAGCATGCAGCATTTCCAGCCTTAGTGAAGCAACATCCATTTACCACAGTTCAGACACAGAATTTGTGCTGTGCGACCTCATCACATGTTGATGAATCGACACAGAGTTCAAACAGGATACAGGTTCTATACAGAAACAGCAGGAAATTCCAATTTTGCTGCACCTGTTAAAATGTAAAGAGGTCTAACCAGTCCGCCTCTACTACTCCCCTTCCTCTGTCAAACCTATGTGGCAATTAAACAACCTCTGCAACTGGGTGGCAAGGTGGAGTAGCAGTAGAGCTACTGCCCTCCTGCGTCATAGACCCAGGTTCGATCCTGACCACGGGTGCTTGTCTGTACGTTCTCCCCGTGACCTGCGTGGGTTTTCTCCGAGATCTTCGCTTTCCTCCCACACTCCAAAGACGCAAGTTAATTGACTTGGTATAAGTGTAAATTGTCCCTAGTGTGTGTGGGATAGTGTTAGTGCGCTGGTTGGCGCGGACACGGTGGGCCCAAGGGCCTATTTCCGCACTGTAGTCGGGATCGAACCCGGTTCACTGGCGCTGTAAGTGCCAGCGTAACTCTACCGTTGTGCCACTGTGCCTCTCACGTAGTTCCCGTATTAGACATGTTTCCACAATGCGATGAATATAATACGATCAATGAATTTAAATGAACACTATTTGCATTACGTGGGTTTTAGCGCTAAAGACAGACACAAAATGCTGGAGTAACTGGTGCGGGACAGACAGCATCTCTGGATGGAAGGAATGCGTGACGTTTTGGGTCGAGACCAGACTTATAACGCTACTTTGATCAGGAACTAAAGAAGCATTAAAAATTATTTTGGAAATTGTCAATTAAAAAAAACCCACTGGAGTTTTGTTTTTGTTAAAGGGTCCTGACCCGAAATGTCGCCCATCCATGTTCTCCAGCGATGCTGCCCGACCAGCTGAGTTACTCCTTCACTTTGTATCTATCTTCAGTATAATCCAGCATTTGCAGTTCCTT
The DNA here is from genome assembly GCF_028641065.1 of Leucoraja erinaceus. Lineage (NCBI taxonomy): Eukaryota > Metazoa > Chordata > Chondrichthyes > Rajiformes > Rajidae > Leucoraja > Leucoraja erinaceus. The sequence goes on along the minus strand of NC_073408.1, from coordinate 5,224,634 downwards.
CGTAAGAATAAGCTATAGAAGCAATAAAAATAAGCTGCCTGGAATAAATATCTGTATTTCCTGTAGTAATCAGACACTATTGTCCCTTAAGAACACAGCTGCTACTTTCAATGTGGGAGACCATTGAAATTGAATAGCGATCGCTTCTATTAACATTTAAACAATGCCACGTACAGCCTTTTGTAATTTTAGCTTACAATAACAAAAAATCATTTCATAGTTATTAAAAAGAGCTTTCTTTTTGACCTAAGGGTTGCCTAATGATTTCTAAACTAGACTGGATCACACAATGCTGACGGATTAGATAGGTTTATATTATATAGGCTATATTTAAGAGGGAGTTAGATGTGGCCCTTGTGGCTAAGGGGATCAGGGGGTATGGAGAGAAGGCAGGTACGGGATACTGACTTGGATGATCAGCCATGATCATATTGAATGGCGGTGCAGGCTCGAAGGGCCAAATGGCCTTCTCCTGCACCTAATTTCTATGTTTCTATGTTTCTATGTTTAGAATGGAGAGATAGACACAAAAAGCGAGAGTAACTCAGGGGGACAGGCAAAATCTCTGGAGAAAAGGAACGGGTGATGTTTTTCGGGTCGAGGCCCTTCTTCAGACTGGTTAGGGATAAGGGTAACGAGAGATATAGACCACGATGTGGAGAGATAAAGGGTTGAAAGAGGACAGGTTTAGAGGGTGTTTAAGAAGGAACTGCAGATGCTGGAAAATCGAAGGTACACAAAAAAGCTGGAGAAACTCAGCGGGTGCAGCAGCATCCGAAACCCTTGGTTTCGGCTCGAAACGTTGCCTTTTCCCTTTGCTCCATAGATGCTGCTGCACCCGCTGAGTTTCTCCAGCTTTTTTGAGTACCTTCAGGTTTAGACGGATTTGGGCCAAATGCAAGCAAGTGGGACTAGTGCAGATATGGTTGTTGGTTGCATGTTTTCCCGGCGTAGACATGTTGGGCCTGTTTCCACGCTGTGTGACTCTGATCACTCTGCAATTTTCACTCACACACCAATGGGACCATATGCATGGATTGTTAGACCCCTGTTGTCCGCAAAGTGGAGACACAAGGAACTGCAGATGCTGGAAACTTGAGTAAAAGCAAAGCGCAGGAGTATCTCAGCGGGTCATGCAGCATCTGTGGAAAGAATGGACAGACATTGCTTCTGAAGTGCGGTCCTGACCCTGTCGGTCTATTTAGTTTAGTTTATTATAGTGACGTGCAAAAAGGTACAGTGAAAAGCTCCTTCGTTGTGTGCTATCCAGTCAATAGACAATAGGTGCAGGAGTAGGCCATTCGGCCCTTCATGCCTGCACCGCCATTCAATGTGATCATGGCTGATCATATTGATCAGCCACGATATGAAAAGACTATACATGATTATAATCAAGCCATCCACAGTCTACATATGCGGGATAAAAGGAATAACTTTTAATACAAGATAAAGACCAATAAAAGATAGTCCAAGGGTCTCCAATGAGGTAGCTGGTGGATCGAGTCCGCTCTCTAGGTGGTGATCGGATGGTTCCATTGCCTGAGAACAGATGCTGCCTGACCCGCTAAGTCACTTTATTTTTAGAAAAGTAACTTAGTATTTGCCAAGTTTATACAGTATGTGGGCATTGTACCCTTTAACGCTGGTATGTGAATCTTTCAAAGTACTTTGTAATTGTTGAGGAGTTTATCTAGTCATGGCAGTGATCAAAGGTGTTGACTGTTTTATTGTCATATGTATCGGAATGGGATACTTACTTGCGGCATCAGTACACAACAGGTATGTAAATACAATGCTCAGTAGATAATTTAATAACTAAACAAAAAAGGTTGCAACTTCTAGGAGTAGAATTACGCCTTTCGCCCCATCGAGTCTATTACGCCATTTGATCATGGCTGATCTACGCCGCCCCTCAGCGGCCCGGACCTCTGAATCGACCACCTTCCACCAGAGTCCGCGGCTCCCGATGTCCACAGGCGGAGATTCCCGCTGGCGGCCCCCGCCAAAGGGTCCCAGGACTCCGCAATGTTGAGGTCAGCGCCGCCCGCGTTGGGAGCTCCGCGATGTTGGAGCAGCGGCCCAACACTCCGGAGCTCCAAGCGGCGATCCCAGGTAAGGCCTCGCCCGCTCCGCGATGTATCGAGCGCAGCGCCACAGCTGCTGAAGCTCTGGTCCGGTATCGGCAGGAAAGGCCGCGCCAATCCAGTTGGTAGGCCGCGGGGGGGGGGCGACTCGGATAATAGACGCATCCTCGCCAGGAAGCGACTGTGTTGATTCACGGTCTGAAGAAGGGTTTCGGCCCGAAACGTTGCCTATTTCCTTCGCTCCATAGATGCTGCTGCACCCGCTGAGTTTCTCCAGCTTTTCTGTGTACCCTTTCTCTCACATCGGTTGTTTCAACAATAATCGACCAGGCACTGGGGTTGCTTTAAACGTACGTTTATTGAGCAGGAGTCTTCACACAGGTTAACAACCTAGCAAAGAGTCAAGCTGCCTGCCCTTAATTGCAAGGTTCTTTATATGTTAATGCCACCGTTTAGCACCTCCCACATTCCCCCGGTCAAAGAACCGACACGTACGAAGAATACAGGAAACCAAGTATGTACATGAAGGGGATGAAAGAGGAACCACACATAATCTCAGACCAGTACATCCCTTAGTCTTCCTGGCAGGGCACTTTTTTGGGGGGGGGGGGGGGGGGGTTTACGTGGTATTCCTCAATCTTGTCAGACTGGGCCTGTGATCCTTTATTCATGACTACGCAGTAACTGCAAGACATTGTGTATTCCCTCCTAACAGCCTGTTCCAGCAAGCCCACTCAGCAGCCATCTTATCCTCCTTTGTTTCAGTCAACCTGGCCAACCATTTTGTCTTACAAAACAGTCTTATAGCATTGATTCAGAATTTCTATTCATCATTCCCCCCTTTTGCCATTCTTATGGCAACACTCATAGTCCATTTAAAAGGGGGCATTCGCCGAATCTCGTAACCTTTAGTTCCCTGGCCAAGGATTCTTGGAACCAAATGACCTTTTTCCCCTAATTCTCCTTCCTCAAAATCAATTTCATCGTTTTCACTGTCGTTGGGGAATGGTAACAGTCTCTCCTGCTCACGCTGTAAGACCATCATTCGTACAGAACTTTTAGCTTCCTCGGGGGTGGTCCCCAAACCCAATAAGGCCACCATTAATCGGGCTTGACAGGGACCAGTTTTTTGTCCTGGCACTTCACCAGTCGTTCAGTTCTGCCCCATGCAGGGGATGGGGTAAACAGGGAGGTAACTGATGTCATTTGTGGATAACAAACCACCTGCCCCTTCCCGAATAGCTCGTTGTGTGCCTGGATGAATAAATTGCAGTTTACCTGGCCAATCATTTTGTCTTACAGAACAGTCTTATAGCATTGATTCAGAATTTCTATTCATCAACTGAAGGACGGTCTTACCCCCCAACTGAAGGACGGACACCCCCTTACCCTACCCGCTTCCCCCCTCATAAAATACTGAAAAAACTCCCAAAAAAACAAAACAAAAAACAATCTAAACATAACAAAATTAAAAAAGACAACCAGACCATGGGCGGAGGCAGCCAGTAACATCGCCACCGGATGTCCAGGGGATAACAGCGTGCCCTGACACCTGTTCTTACGGAAAAAAAGTCAACATTGGTCCCTTAACCAGTTATGACATTAAAATGCAAGGTTTAAGAGTTCTTCCCGAGTTCAAAATGATAAGAATTGTTGCAAAACACCATATAATTAAGCTAATAGAGCATGCAGATCACAGTGAATACATTCCACACTCTTTTTGACATTAGTGATTTTAGTTTAAGTGGTATCCAAGACCAAACTAGGCTAAGCATAATAGATTTTGAGATACACCATCCGGCCCACACTGATCAACAACCACCCATTTACACTAATCCCACCCTAATCTAATCCAATTTTATCCTCACCGTATTGTCATCAACTTTCCCCAGATTCCATCACTCACTACACACTAGGGGTAACTTACAAAGGATAATTAACTGAACCGACCGATCAAGCCTTTGGGATGTGGGAGGAAGCCACACAGACACAGGGGGGGCATGCAAACTCCACACCGTCAGCACCCAAGGTCAGGATTGAAAATAAACTCAAATGGTGAATTTTATTACACCATATGCAAAATCAATGAGAAAAGACATTTCTGGTTTATTTACATTTGCAGCTTAAGACAGTTCGACACTTATTTGCAGCAACATCCTCTTTGAAGATCTGGCACTCCATGGGTTGGTGGGTGCAGTGTGATTTATGCTTGCTTGCACATTACATTAACATTGCTTAGCTTTAAAATACAGAGCTGTTGTGTAAAACACTGCTATTTGAAAAGATAAGGAGGTGGCATATCGTTTCAGCTATTTATTTCAGGGTTTGTGCACAGAATACCAGCGTGTGATGAAACAATTCTCACCCCAATCCCCGTGGATGCCACAGGGCTGAGAATAAGCGGGGGGGGGGAATGCAAGGTTGGCCAGAAGAGATGGAAGAGAATGGTTCCCAAGATGGCTGACCACAGTTACACGGGTAGGTTCGAGAGCCACTCTGAGTAATAGAATACTTTATTGTCACATATTTTAGTATTAGTTTTAGAGATACGGCGCGGAAACAGGCCCTTCGGCCCACCGAGCCCATGCCGACCGGCGATCCCTGCACATTAACACTCTCCTACACACACTGGGGACAATTTACCAGGCCAATTAACATACAAACTTGTACATTCCGTGACAAGCCACAGTGATTATTTGCTTGCATATCTTGCCAAGGTATGCAAATAGTCGTCACGTAAAGGGCGTTTACAAAGTTACAAATTAAATGGAAGAATCGCTGACCACAGTTAAAAGATAAGTTTGGGAGCAACTAGGGCAATGGATGTGGTTTAATTAGTAGAACAGAGTAAAGTAAAATAGAGTCATACAGCGTGGAAAAAGGCCCTTCAACCCAACTGGCCCATGCTGACCAACATGCCCCATCTACACTAGTCCCACCAGCCTGCATTTGGCCCATACCCCTTTAAACCTGTCCTATCCATGTCCCTGTCTAAATGTTTTTTTTATTTTTTAAAGGTTGTGGCAGAGTTGTCACAGCCCAAAAAGAGGCCATTTGGTTGATGAACAGGATTTTATAAAGTGAGAGGGTCTTTGCAGAATGGATTATGCAATGCTCTTATCTTGGTGGTGGGGTCAAGCACTTGAGTTCATAAGTAGAGTGGGTTTAGTCTGTTGCCATGTGTACCGAGGTACAGTGAAAAGCTTTTGTTGCGTGCTAACCAGCCAGTGGAAAAGTATAAAAATAAGGGGAAGAAAGTTATACTTTTTTTTTTAAAGCACGTAGTGTACGGATGGAATCTAGAATGCAATGCCAAGAATGTGGTGAAAACAGGTTCCCTTGCCGACTTCAATGGGCAATTGAGTAGATAGGAGTAAAGTTTGCAAGTTTTCTAAGATAAGACCAGCGGAAGGAACGGTGGCACAGCGGTAGAGTTGCTGCTTTAAAGCCCTGTCCCACGGTACGAGTTCATTCCAAGAGTTCTCCCGAGTTTGCCCTGATTCGAACTCGGAGATTTACGGTAATGGCCACTCGTCGGTACTCGGGGCTCTCGTGGACATTTTTCAACATGTTGAAAAATCTTTACAAGTCTTCCTGTGCTTACCTGCCGTTAGCGAGTCTTCCCGAGTACCAGCCGTTAGCGTTGCGAGCCGCTAAGAGACGTCCCCGAGCTCCGATGTACCCGCTACATTCATTCTCCGTGCTTACCACGAGTTTGATTTTTTTTTAACTCGGGAGAGCTCTTGGAATGAACTTGTACCGTGGGACAGGGCTATTACAGCGCCAGAGACCGAGGTTTGATCCTGACTATGGGTGCAGTCTGTACGGAGTTTATACATTCTCCACGTGACCGTGTGGGCTTTCTCCGGTATCTTTGGTTTTCTCCCATACTCCAAAGACGTATGGGTTTGTAGGTTAATTGGCGATATAATTGTGCAAGTTGTTCCTATTGTGTGTAGGATAGTATTAAGGGTGTTAGCAGACTCGGTGGGCCGAAGGGCCTGTTTCCGCGCTGTATCTCCAAAACAAAAATATGTGACAATAAACTAAACCGTATGATGAAATCACCTTGTAACTAACTTTTCACACGATGGAATCTGGGAGTGCGTTGCTTGCAGATGCGGGTGGAGTCAGGAAACCTAGTGGTCTTGAGAGGTACGGGGATAAAATTGGTGGCTCTCTGAGAAAGGACGAGGTTATGGACTTAGTGAGTCCAGCAGAGACACACTGGACTTAGAGGCAGAGGAGAGAGGTTGGAGTGTAAGGGTGTGCCCAGTGGAGGTGGGGTGCAGGGGCTTTGTAGCCAGTTCCACCGCAAGGTTCCTGAGGGAAGTAGGAGTCAGAATGCAGGCACAAAGGAGGGCAATAAAAGAATTTGCCAATGCCGCCAAATGGAGCAGTCACTGGCTGTGGCTGAAGAGAATAGATGCTGTCTGGGCTGCCACGTGACCATCTAGAGGCTAACCATAAGACACACACCCAGGGCTGATCACCCTGCGGTGGGCCTGCCTCGACTGAGGGTGTCTTGTGATAAAAGGGTGAAACATGCAGTGACGTTGAGAATCAGGACTAGCCAACTATATATGTCGCTGATGGAAGGAAGAAGCCTTTTCTGCCAAATCACTTCTGTCTTGTCTTGAGGACATTAAGTCCTGGATGGCCCTAAACTTTCTAGGATTTAATGAAAAGAAGATAGAGGTGATATTGTTTGGTCCAAATGGCTGCCGTGAACCTCCCTCTGTTGACTTCGGTCCCCTGGTACGGTATGTGAAGCCAACAGTTTTGGACCTGGGTTTTAGGATGGACAGTGATTTTAAATTAGATCATCAAATAGGCGCGGTGGTAAAGTCCAGCTTCTTTCACCTAAGGCAGCTGGCAAAGGTGAAGCCCATTCTTGAGCGGCAGCATTTTGAAACAGTAACCCATGCCTTTATCACATCTAGGCTGGATTACTGTAACGCACTCTATTTTGGAGTTGCTCGATCTTCCCTGGCTCGTCTCCAGTTGGTTCAAAATGCTGCTGCTCGCCTTTTAACTGGAACTCGAAAGAGGGAGCACATAGCGCCAATTCTGGCCTCCCTCCACTGGCTCCCGGTGTACTTTCGAGTTCATTTCAAAATCCTTTTATTTGTTTTTAAATCTTTAAATGGGCTCGCCCCGCCTTACCTCTCTGAGCTGCTTCATCCATACGCTCCTGCCCGGTGCCTCAGGTCAGCTGATCAGCTGCTCCTGGAGGTACCGAGGTCTAAGCGGAAGCTCAGAGGGGATAGAGCCTTCTCTGTTGCTGCTCCGGCACTATGGAACACTCTGCCGTTGCATATCAGACAGGCCCCCTCACTGTCCATCTTCAAAACCAGTATTAAAACACATTTATATTCCTTGGCTTTTGACCCTTCTTGAGACTTTGATCCTGTTTTAGTGCTTTTAATGTTTTAATTTTATTGTTTGTACTCTCTCTTTTAATGTTTTTATTGTCGTGTAATAATATTTTTGTCCATGATTAGTCATGCACAGCACTTTGTTGCAACAGTGGTTGTTTTTAAAGTGCTCTATAAATAAAGTTATTATTATTATTATTATTATTACACAACTGAAGATGTGTCTGGGTGGTAGCAAAATCACCTAGTGGTCATCCCCAAGAATGTCAATTGCAGTGAAAAACCTTAGGGATTGTAACACCCAGTCCTTCTAATCAATCACCACTCAACACGCCAACCACAGTACCCGATGTGTCGGAAGGGATGACAGATGCCTGTTTACACTGAAGGTAGACACAAAAAGCCGGTGTAACTCAGCGGGACAGGCAGCATCTCTGGAGAGAAGGAATGGGTGACATTCTTTGATGTGCAGGGGGAATATCAGCAGAGGAGTGGAAGGGGTTAAAAGGTGACACAGAAACACGCGAGTCATCTCAGTCTTGGAGAACTGGTTTGGGACGAATGCGGGCTGCGGTATCTGTCGTCATTGTTTTTCTTCAGAGGCATAAAGAGGCTTTGTAAAGGAATACCTCATGGTTCGCCCATCTCCCAGCCCCCCCCCCCCCCACTTTGCCTCATAACATTAGACGTGATAGACGTGTTATTTCTTCCAGGACACGGAGTTCGTGCCGATACACCTTGATCATATCTTTCACAGCAAAGTAGCACATACAGTTCCAGATGCTCTACCACAGCGCCACACGATAATGTTCTCCATATCTCTTGTCACACGCTGTTAGTTTCCCCTAATAAAACACAACCCCGTCAATTTATCACGACCTGATCTTATAGCTGAGGCACTGATGTGTGTCTTCAACCTGCACCACTTCAGCCAAAGCAACACAGACAATCTATTCATGGCCAAGCCATTAACATGGCCATTCCGTCCAAACCCAGGATATTGTGACTATGGGTCACTGACTAAACATCACTAATCTTCTCACAGAATGCAAAACACTCGCTGGGAAAATGCAAGTTAGCACAGAGACCAGGGCTGCTTTTGTACATTCGATTAAGTGAACTAAATAAAAACCCCAATGCTGTTATAATACACCAAGGCTTGAGGGGCAGAAGGGACCCATGCTTAGATCTCAGTCTGCGGTCCTTCATTCGAAAATGGTGTTCAACTCTAACATATCCAAGTTAATTAGCGATACAAATCTAAGCATGCCCATGAGGAGAGAACAATGGGATGGATCAAGATTCAAGATTCAAGAGAGTTTATTGTCATGTGTCCCTGATAGGTCAATGAAATTCTTGCTTTGTTTCAGCACAACAGAACATAGAAAGCATGAATACAGAACAGATCAGTGTGTCCATATACCATTGTATAAATATATACACACATGAATAAATAAAACAGATAGAGTGCAAATAAACAGATAATGGGCTATTAATGTTCAGAGTTTTGTTTGAGTTGAGTTCAATAGCCTGATGGCTGTGGGGAAGCAGGTGTTTCTGAACCTGGACGTTGCAGTCTTCAGGCTCCTGTACCTTCTACCTGAAGGTAGCAGGGAGATGAGTGTGTGGCCAGGATGGTGTGGGTCCTTGATGATGCTGCCAGCCTTTTTGAGGCAGCGACTGCGATAGATCCCCTCGATGGTAGAGAGGTCAGAGCCGATGATGGACTGGGCAGTGCTTACAACTTTTTGCAGTCTTTTCCGCTCAAGTTGCCGAACCAAGCCACGACGCAACCGGTCAGCATGTTCTCTACTGTGCACCTGTAGACGTTAGAGAGAGTCCTCCTTGACATGCCGACTCTCCGTAATCTTCTCGTGAAGTAGAGGCGCTGATAAGAGGGATAATAGTGACAGGTGAATGGTGAAGGAAATGGCCAATACAATACAATACGGGTTTATTCGTCACATTGCACATAAAGTACAAGTGAAATGAATATGTCAGCAGCGATACAATGAGAAAGAACACACAATACACAATAAATATTTAACATAAACATCCGCAGCATTCACCACTGTGGTGGAAGGCACAGAAATTGTCCAGTCCTCCTCCATTTCTCCCCGTGGTGAGAATCAGAGTCCAGAGCCAGTCCATAGTCGGCTCTTCCCCACCGGAGACCGCGGCTTCAGGATGGTGTAGGCCGCAGGCCGGCGATCGAAGATTTAAAGTCCCCGCCGCATGGAATGTCACAAGATAGTCGATTTTTTTAATATGTTGCAACAGGAAATAAAAAGCAAAACAATTGATAGAATTAAAAATGAACTGCAGATGCTGGATTATTTATATTGAAATCTTTTTATTTGAATTTCACATCAATTTGCATACATACAATGATAACAGACAGTGACACTCAAGGCATAATTGTGCAGCAGTATGTAAGCAGCCCTCAAAGCCCGTACCCTTACCCACCTTCAACCCACCCGCATCAGGTCGGAACCAAACGGGAACAAACAACACTCACATACGTACACATCCACACAAATACGTAGAGATAATCAAAACAAAATGTACTGGGGAAAAAAAAAAAAAAAAAGTCACTAATAACAGTAAATAAGTAGGTAATTAAATAAATAAGTGTGGGGGGGGGGGGGGGCTAAGGGGGGAGTAGCTGCAGTAAAGCAGGACAGTGATGGAGAGCACTCAGTCCTCTTCAGAATCTGGGGACAAGTTAAGAGAGTTAACAAGTTCCAGGAAAGGGTTCCATGTATCTAGGAATGTCTTGGTAGAGCCTTTGAGAGAGAACCGAAGTGTTTCAAGCTTTAAATTGTAGAGCACCTCCTTGATCCAGCGGGCGTGTGTCGGGGGACAGATGAGCCTCCAGTTAAGCAAGATCAGTCTCTGGGCTAACAAGGTTGCAAAAGCCAGGACCCGCTTCAACGCAACAGAGAGGTTGGTGTTGGGAGGAATACCAAAAATGGCTGACAGTGGGTTTGGAGGAATAGTCTGGCCGTAGGCTCTGCTTATCACGTCGAAAGCACTCCTCCAAAAGGCAGATGCTGGATTATACCAAAGATTGACTCAAAGTGCTGGAGTAACTCAGCGGGTCAGGCAGCAGCTGGGGAGAAAATGGATGGGTGACGTTTCGAGTCGAGACCCTTCTTCAGACGGAGAGTCAGGGGAGAGAGGGAGACACAGAGATGTGGAACTGAAAGGATCAGCTTTTAAAAGGAAGCTAAATTGGTCGGGCACTCAGGATTCAGGCAGTAATTAGAAAGTGAACAAGTGTTACCACTCAACGAGTAAAGATATTCCCAATCAGAGAACATTCATCTGACAGCACAATGAAAGCCATTGTCAAAGGTGCAGCTACAGTAATTATATGCAGTGTGACCTTTCTACCTTTAATAATAGTATATGTACTGGTCATGAGCAAATGTTATTTTATTCCCTTTTCCTGAAACAGAACAAGCCAATGAATTTTTTAAAATTTCATTTATTATTGTCACGTGTACCATGGTACGGTGAAAAGTTGTTTGTGTGTGCACAATGTAAAAAAATACTTCACATGAATACAAATCTAATCTGCGGCACGGCGGCACAGCAGTAGAGTCGCTGCCTTACAGCGAATGCAGCGCCGGAGACCCGGGTTCGACCCCGACTACGGGTGCTGTCTGTACGGAGTTTGCACGTTCTCCCCGTGGGTTTTCTCAGAGATCTTCCGTTTCCTCCTACACTCCAAAGACGTACAGGTTTGTAGGTTAATTAGCTTGGTAAATGTAAAAATTGTCTCTAGTGGGTATAGGATGGTGTTAATGTGCGGGGATCGCTGGTCGGCGCGGACCCGGTGGGCCGAAAGGGCCTGTTTCCGTGCTGTATCTCTGAAACTAAAACAATCAAGCTGTCCAAAGTGCACAGATAAAGGATAAAGTTCACGACATTTAGTGCAAGGTATAATATTGAAGATAGTTCTAAAGTCTCCAATGAGGTGGATGTGAGATCTGAACCACAGTCTAGCTGATGAGAAGACTGTTTACTTGCCTGCTAGCAGCTGGGAAGAAACTGTCCCCGAATCTGGAGGTACGTTTTTTCACACTTCTGTACCTCTTGCTTGATGGGATGATGGGAGAGTAGCCAGGGTGAGGCTGGTACTTGACTATGTTGCTGGCCTTGACAAGGCAACATGAAGTGTAGATGGAGTCAATGGAAGGGAGGTTCGTTTGTGTGATGGTCTGGGCTGCGTCCACAATTCTCTGCAATTTCTTGCGGTCTTGGGTGGAGCTGCTATGATGCATCCCAATAAGATGCTTTCTACGGCACATTTGTAGATGTTGGTGAGAGTTGTTGGTGAGCCTTGTAAGGAAGTAAAGGCATTGTATTGCATTCCTGGCCATGACTTTGATGTAAAGTAGCTGGTCCAGTACAAATTGCTAATGATATTTATTCCCTGGTACTTGAACCTTTTGGCCATCTCAATGCCTGTACCATCAAAGTATACTGGGGAATGATTCCTGAAGTCAATAATAACCTCCTTTGGTTTGGGAACATTGAGAGAAATGTTTAAGACGGAACTACAGATGCTGGAAAATCGAAGGTACACAAAAATGCTGGAGAAACTCAGCGGGTGCAGCAGCATCTATGGAGCAAAGGAAATAGGCAACGTTTCGGGCCAAAACCCTTCTTCCCCTGCAGTCTGAGGAAAGGGTTTCGGCCGGAAACGTTGCCTATTTCCTTCGCTCCATAGATGCTGCTGCACCCGCTGAGTTTCTCCAGCATTTTTGTCTACCTTTGAGAGAAATGTTGTTGTCTTGGCACCAATTTAGAAGGTGTTCAATCTCCTTCCTGTCCTCCATTTCATCGTTACCCTACCCTTGAAGGTGGCATCGTCTGTGAATTTGTAGATGGAGTTGGATTGGTACTGTCTGCACAGTCGTGAATGTGTAACTAGTATAGTAGGGGGCTGAGAATGTATCCTTGCAGCAGGGCACCAGCATTGAGAATTATCACAGGGGTCGATTTGCCACCTATCCTCGCTAATTGCGATCTGTTGGTCAGGACGTCGGGGATCCAGTTGCAGAAGGGAGTGCCGACTTCAAGTTCCACGAGTTGTTGAGATTAGCTGAAACTTGTGGATGCGAATGACTTTAGCGTTCGTGATGTTGAGTGCATCTGGGTCTCGAGGGTGTATAAATGTCAGGAGAGAGCTGGGGAATGGAACTGGCTTCATGGAGTCACACAGTGTGGAACAGGTCCTTCAGCCCAACTTGTGGGGCTCATGTTGTCGACTTCCTCATGGTGAGCGCTGTCAACTGACCTCAGTCAGGCGAACAACAAGAAACTGAGACAGCAGCTCGGCGCCAACCCTTTTTAGGGCGGGTACCTATGGATGTCGAACTGGACAGCATCACCCCGCTGCAGACTTTGCTGCCTCAAACGCAAGAATAAGAAGCCCAACTTGTCCACACTTACAAACATGCCCCATCTACACCCGTTCCACTTGCTTGTATTTGGCCCATATTCCTCTAAACTTGTCCTATCCATGATGCTTCTTACACATTGCAATCACCCCTCTGCCTCAACTACCTCCTACGGCAACTCGTTCCTTACACCCACCTCCCTTTGTGTGGAAAAAGTTACCCCTCAGATTCCTAGAAATCTTTCACCATTCACCTTAAACCTCTGAAAGAGTTTAGAACTGAAAGCGTTAAGGTTGCACAGGCAGCGGAAAAGCGCATGTGTGACATGTAGTGGAATAAACTGCTGTGAGTAATTGAGATTACGATGTAATGCTTGACAGTAGAAGCAGATTTAGGATGTTGGGACTAAAAAGATAAGACACCAGATGGCCAAGTCCAACCACTTTTGAAAGACGTCTGATCCAAACCAAATAAGAACTGGTGCCATAACGTATAAGAGCTGGTGGGGTGGGGGGGGGAGTTTGTGCTCAATACAATTGAGTGGGACCTCGAATGGCAACCAGTATGTAGGCATACACGTGTGTACTCTCCCACACCCACATGCGTAATAAAGAGGAATTGATTTGGTTTGGATCAGACGTCTTTCAAAAGGAATTGAGAGGGGATCTTATAGAAACGACAAAATTCTTAAGGGGTGTCTAGATAGGAAGATTGTTCCCGATGTTAGGGAAGTTCAGGACAAGGGTCACTCTGGTTCTCGGGAAATCCTTTAAAACCGAGATGAGGAACTTTTTTCACACAGAGACTGGTGAATCTCTGGAACTCTCTGCCACGGAGGGTAGTTGAGGCCAGTTCATTGGCTATATTTAAGAGGGAGTTAGATGTGGCCCTTGTGGCCAAGGGGATCAGAGGGTATGGAGAGAAGGCAGGTACGGGATACTGCATGATCAGCCATGATCATATTGATTGCAGATCGAAGGGCCAAATGGCCTACTCCTGCAATTTTCTATGTTTCTGTGTTTCTAGTACAGAGACTTAAAGCGATATGCATTTTTTTGTGTCGATAGCACGGAATAGACGAATCTACCTCTGTCACGCCAGGTTGATTCGATTCGGGTCTGGGCAAGACTACGTGAGTTTTCTCTTCTCGTCCCCTTCTTCTTCGTGCTCATGGGGGAAGCACAAAAAGTGAAGGCAACTTGTTCTATTTGATCTTCAGATTCAGATTCAGATTCAGATTCAATTTTAATGGTCATTGTCAGTGTACAGTACAGAGACAACGAAATGCATTGTTGCAACGAATGCACGAATGCAACGAATCTTATTTGATTGTGCACGCCAGGTTGATTGCATTCGGGCGTGAAGACTACGTTAAGGTTGCAATCTCCCACCCCCATCTTCTCCTCTCATGAAGGAAGACAAAAAATGCTGGAGAAACTCAGCGGGTGGGGCAGCATCTATGGAGCGAAGGAAATAGGTGACGTTTCGGGTCCTCGACCCGAAACGTCACCTATTTCCTTCGCTCCATAGATGCTGCCTCACCCGCTGAGTTTCTCCAGCATTTTTTGTCTTCCTTTGATTTTTCCAGCATGTGCAGTTCTTTCTTAGACAATACTCCTCTCATGATGCCATGGACAAGTTGGGCCGAAGGGCATGTATCCGTACAACATCATGACTCTAAATAACGTTGGGGAATGGGAAAATAATAACCTAGAATGCCGCAGTGTGCTTCACGGGTAATTAATCCCTTCAGTGGTTTTTGTGGCTGCCAATCTCCGCACAAAGAAACCTAATGAGTGAAAACCAGCCACTCCTTAACACCAACTGGTAAAAGGTTGGACAAGTTCATAAGTCATAGGAGCAGAATTAGGCCAGTCTACTCCACCATTCAATCATGGCTGATCTATCTCTCCCTCTCAACCCCATTCTCCTGCCTTCTCCCCATAACCCCCGACACCCGCACTAATCAATAATCTGTCGATCTCGGCCTTAAAAAACATCCACTGACTTGGCCTCCACAGCCATCTGTGGCAAAGAATTCCACAGATCACCCCCCTTCTGACTGAAGAAATTCCTGCTCACCTTTCTAAAGGTTACGTCCTTTTATTCTGAGGCTCTGGATTTCTGGTCTTGGACTCTCCCACTAGTTATTATGTAAAAGAATATGTGTGTTATGATTGTGTTTATAATTTGTTTGGTTGTTTTGTTGTTTGTCTTTTGCACAAAAGTCCGCGAGCATTGCCACTTTCATTTCACTGCACATCTCGTATGTGTATGTGACAAATAAACTTGACTTGACTTGACTTGACTTGACTTGACTTGACTAGTGGAAACATCCTCCCCACACTCACTGTCCAGGCCTTTCACTATTCTGTAAGTTTCAATGAGGTCCTCTCCCACCCCCCCCCCTCCCTTATCCTTCTAAACTCTAGCGAGTACAGGTCCAGTGGCCATCAAACGCTCATATATTGTTGTTGATGTTGGTTTGGGATGAAAGGGTGGCTGCAGTCGCTCAAATGGAGCACGGGATCTTTTACATCTATTGGAACATTCAGAAACTGCACAATTCTGAAGCTGATAAGGTTTATTGCCATCTTATATTCATTGGACTAAGGAGAATTA
The DNA here is from genome assembly GCF_028641065.1 of Leucoraja erinaceus. Lineage (NCBI taxonomy): Eukaryota > Metazoa > Chordata > Chondrichthyes > Rajiformes > Rajidae > Leucoraja > Leucoraja erinaceus. The sequence continues at coordinate 5,209,139 of NC_073408.1, read as the reverse complement.
TTGAATGCCTTCCAAATTCGTACACTGTGCAAATACTCTAAATACCTTTGCTTTCTCCACTATAATACCTTTTGTATTTCAGAGAAACAGGCCAATGTTTCCATTGAGATTGCAAGTACTCACTCAAAATTAACATAGAACATAGGACTGAGCAGCACAGTTACAGGGCCTGCCTGCCCACAAAGTCCGTGACCAACACCATGCCAAGTTCAATTAATTGAGGATATCTTGCTTCCACTTCACTGCCATGGATTCTGGCCGGGCTAATGAGTGACCCTCAGACTCTGGGACAGGTGGGGCAACAGGTATTTGAAGTTTGGGAGGTCTTGCACTTCCTCCACTATTTAGAATGGGCTTCTCCTCGTCTGAAGAAGAGTCTTGACTCGAAACGTCACCTAGTCCTTTTCTCCAGAGATGCCGTCTGCATTGAGTTGCTCCAGCATTTTGTGTCTATCCTCTCTCCATCATTGGCCATTAGACAGGTTCTCCATACCATTCATCAATGCACCATCTCTACTTAGAATGGCCATGAGTCTCAAGAGTCAATAGGGATATTACTCATGTTTAGGGATGCCTTGAAAAGTCACATAGGGACATGGCATGTGAAGTGAATGGAAGGGCTTTGAGGAGAAGAAAAAATGTAGGGAGGAACTTGTTCGCAGATGCTGGTTTATACCAAAAAAAGAAAAGAAGTGCTGGAGGAACTCAGCAGGTCAGGCAGCATCTCTGGAGAGAAGGAATAGGTGATGTTTCAGGTTGGAACCCATCTGAAGGTCAGAGCCTTCTAGGTGTGAAGAAGGGTCCCGACCCAAACCGTCACATAGAGTGGCACAGTGTGGAAACAGGCCCTTCGGCCCAACTCACCCACACCAGCCAACAATGTCCTAGCAACACTAGTCCCACTTGCCTGCGCTTGGTCCATATCCCTCCAAACCTGTCCTGTTCATGTACCTGTCTAACCTTTTCTTAAACGATGGGATAGTCCCAGCCACAACTACCTCCTCTGGCAGCTTGTTCCATACACCCACCACCACCTATTATTTTTCTCCAGAGACGCTGCCTGAACCGTTGAGTTACTCCAGCATTTTGTGTCCATCTAGTGGTTTAAGGAATGTTAATGGAACCAGAGGCCAAAGGGCCCAAGTTGACAGTTCCCTGAAATCATAACACAAGCCAACAGAGTGCACAGAAGGCATATGGATCATCAGTCTGAAGAAGGGTCCCGACCCAAAACGTCACCTATCCATGTTCTCCAGAGTTGCTGCCTGACCTACTGAGTTACTCCAGCACTTTGTTTTGCTTGCCTTCATAGGTCGGGTCACAGATGAGATGACACATTATGTTGCAACTTTAGAAAGCACTAACTAGTTAGGTCACGCCCTGTGCTACAATTGGAAGTCAAGGTTCCAACATTGTCCACTGACTCATGCAGGAGAGAACTCCTCCCCAGAGCCAAAGTTCTCTACCATGCAGATGACAAGGCATTATCTTACAGACAGGGGGGGGGGGGGGGGGGGGGTGGCGGGCACAGCAGTAGAGTTGCTGCTTTATAACACCAGAGGCTTGGGTTCCATCCTGACCCCTGCACGGAGTTTGTACGTTCTCCCCATGTTCTCGGCTTGTACTCGCTAGAATTTAGGAGATTGTGGGGGGATCTTATAGAAACTTACAAAATTCTTAAGGGGTTTTGACAGGCTAGATGCAAGAAGATTGTTCCCGATGTTGGGGAAGTCCAGAACAAGGGGTCACAGTTTAAGGATAAGGGGGAAATCTTTTAGGACTGAGATGAGAAAAACATTTTTCACACAGAGAGCGGTGAATCTCTGGAACTCTCGGCCACAGAAGGTAGTTGAGGCCACAGTTCATTGGCTATATTTAAGAGGGAGTTAGATGTGGCCCTTGTGGCTAAAGGGATCAGGGGGTATTTAGAGAAGGCAGGTACGGGATACTGAGTTGGATGATCAGCCATGATCATATTGAATGGCGGTGCAGGCTCGAAGGGCCGAATGGCCTACACCTATTTTTCTATGTTTCTGTGAGTTTTCACCAGGGCCTCTGGTTTCCTCCCGCACTACAAAGACATACAGATCCTGACTGCGGGTGCTGTCTGTACAGAGTTCGGACGTTCGGAAGGGAATACATCTTTAAGGCAGTGAGTTTGGCGGCAATCACACTCACTGAGTCTGGGCTGCTTTGTCCAAAATACGTTGAACTTTTTCCAGTATTTCCTGAATTCCAGTAGGTGGCAAATTGCACGAACGGAGGTCATTTTACCAGCCGCACAGAGAGGAACATGAATCCATTGACAAATTAGAATGAAAATCTAATTTTAAAGCTTTATGCAACAACAGACGGGTTGGTTTACAATGAGTCATTCATTAGACTGCGATTTAGGTGTAAAATCGACTTTGTGGTATTAACCACAGTTTGTTTAGTTTAAATAAATGTCCAGTGCCAAGCTTTGATAAGTATACCAAATATCAAAGGCGCTGCAATTAAGTTTCTTTCTATTGTTCATTGACTCGAGGAAGACACATCACACAGACATCATTGTAAGGCCTCTATAAAAGGCTCATTGTTCATAGAGTCAGAGTGATACAATGGGGAAACAGGCCTTTCAGCCCAACTTGCACACACACACACACCGGCCAACATGTCTAGTCCCACCTGCCTGCTATATCCTTCCAAACTTGTCCATGTACCCAAAAAAGCTGGGGAAACTCAGCGGGTGCAGCAGCATCTATGGAGCGAAGGAAATAGGCAACGTTTCAGGCAGAAACCCTGCTGAAGACTGATTGGGGGTGGGGGGGCGGGGAGAAGAAAGGAAAAAGGAGGAGGAGCCCGAAGGCTGGGGGATGGGAGGAGACAGCAGGAGGGCTGAGGAAGGGGAGGAGACAGCAAGGGCTAACAAAATTGGGAGAATTCAATGTTCATGCCCGCCAGATGCAGACTCCCCAAGCGGAATATGAGGTGCTGTCCCTCCAATTACCTGCCTGTTTCATAAACGTTGGGATAGTCCCAGCCTCAACTACCTCCTCTGGCAGCTCGTTGCCAAGGAAATGCACATTGAAATAGTTTAGGTAACCAACCATTACTTAAACTTGATTCAAAAACCATCACCTAGCTGATTTGTCGCTGTGACAAATAAAAGCCAAGCAGAAAACCTAGATTAATTTGAAAGCTGTGCAACTATAGTCATACAGTGTGGAAACAGGCCCTTCGGCCCAACTTGCCCACACCAAACAAGATGTCTCATCTACACCAGTCACACCTGCCTGCGCTTGGCGCAAACCCTTCTAAACCTGTAGGAAAGAACTGCAGATGCTGGTTTAAACCGAAGTGCTGGAGTAACTCAGCGGGACAGGCAGCATCTCTGGAGAGTAGGAATGGGTGACGTTTCGGGTTGAGACCCTTCCTATCTATGTACCCGTCTAACTCTCACACAAACTTTGCGATAGTCCCTGCCTCAACTATCCCCTCCGGCAGCTTGTTCCATACACCCACCACCCTTTGTGTGAAAAAATTACCCCTGCAGATTCCTATTAAATCTCCCTCCCTTCAGTTTAAAATTATGCCGTCTGGTTCTCAATTCTCCTACTCTGGGCAAGAGACTATGCATCTACCCAATCTGTTCCTCTCATGACGTTATACACCTATGTACTTTCAGATATTAAATGCCGTTAATTGTCACGTCTACCGAAAATGGGAAATAATCTTCTTACTTTCAGCAGCTTAACTTATAAACACAATGCAAACTGATAACATATAATTTCAAAATTCAATGAAGTAGCAGCCGCATGACTGCTGCAATAATAAAGTCATTAGTGCAACTAAAATCATTCCATAGAAGTTGGTAGTTGGGGTTAGTGTTGTGTAATGTTCAAGAACCTTGGGTGGCATGGTGACACAGCGGTAGAGTTGCTGCCTTCTACCCCTGTCCCACTTAGGAAACCTGAACAGAAACCTCTGGAGACTTTGCGCCCCACCCAAGGTTTCCGTGCGGTTCCCGGAGGTTGCAGGTGGTTGCCGGAGGTTGCAGGTAGTGGAAGCAGGTCGGGTGGGGCGCAAAGTCTCCAGAGGTTTCCGTCAGGCTTCCTAAGTGGGACAGGGGCATTACAGCGCTTGCAGCATCGGAGGCCCAGGTTTGATTCCGACTATGGGTGCTGTCTGTACGGAGTTTGTATGTTCTCCACGTGACTGCGTGGGTTTTCTCCGAGATCTATGGTTTCCTCCCACACTACAAAGACGTATAGGTTCGTAGGTTTAAGAAGGAACTGCAGATGCTGGAAAATCGAGAGTAGACAAAAATGCTGGAGAAACTCAGCGGGTGAGGCAGCATCTATGGAGCGAAGGAAATAGGCAACGTTTTGGGTCGAAACCCTTCTTCAGCCATATTTCCTTCGCTCCATAGATGCTACCTCACCCGCTGAGTTTCTCCAGCATTTTTGTCTAATTGCCTTGGGTTTGCATACTTGGTATAAGTGTAAATTGTTCGTAGTTCATGTAGGCTTGTGTTAACGTGCGGGGATCGCCGGTCGGTGTGGACTCCATGGGTCGAAGGGTCTGTTTCCACGCTGTATCTTTAAAATAAACTAAACCTGATGGTTATAGGGAAGAAGTTGGTCCTGACCCTGCTGGTAAAGGTTTTCCCCTCATCTCAATGGCAGGAGAGAAATGGCCACAGTGATCTTAGCAGTATTCTGAAAGCAAGATCATTCTGTAGAATCTATCAAACCGTTTTCAAGGCAAAACTGAGACACCACATCTCCTTTCAAGACGTAGAAAATAGGTGCAGGAGTAGGTAGACAAAAGTGCTTGAGAAACTCAGCGGGTGCAGCAGCATCTATGGAGCGAAGGAAATAGGCAACGTTTCGGGCCGAAACCCTTCTTCATTTTGTGCTTTCTCCCCATCTCCTTTGATTCCGTTAGCCCTAAGAGCTATATCTAATGGCCCTGTCCCACGGTATGAGTTCACTTCAAGAGCTCTACCGAGTTTTTAAAATATCAAACTCGTGGTAAGCACGGAGAATGAACGTAGCGGGTACGTCGGAGCTCGGGGACGTCTCTTAGCGGCCCGTAACGCTAACGGCAGGTACTCGGGAAGACTCGCTAACAGCAGGTAAGCACGGGAAAACTCGGGAAGTTTTTCAACATGTTGAAAAATGTCCACGAGAGCCCCGAGTACCGACAAGTGGCCATTACCGTAAATCTCCGAGTTCGAATCAGGGCAAACTCGGGAGATCTCTTGGAATTAACTCGTACCGTGGGACAGGGCTATTACTCTCTCTTGAAAAGACCAAGTGAATTGGCCTCCATGGCCTTCTGTGGCAGAGAATTCCACACATTTACAACTTTCTGGGTGAAAACGTTTCCCATCTCAGTCCTAAATGGCCTAACCCTTATTCTTAAACTGTGACCCCCGGTTCTGGACTCCCCTAACATCGGGAACATTTTTCCTGCATCTAGCCTGTCCAATCCCTTAAGAATTGTATATGTTTCTCTAAGATCCCCTCTCATCGTTTCTAAATTCTATACAAGCCAGGTCGATCCATTCTTTCATATGCAAGAAGGAACTGCAGATGCTGGATCATACTGAACATATATACACTCATCTCCAGAGATGCTGCCTGACCTACTGAGTGACTCCAGTATTTTGTGTCTATCTTTCTAAGCTATGGTGTGCATGTCATCACTTAGAAAGTTGCCGCAAGTTAACAGGGTTTCACAGAGTCTCACTGCTACTACAAACTATTTTGACAATAGCTCCTGGCAGTAATTAAGTGCAAGTTAAACAGTATTTAAAGAGGATATTTTGTAAAAGAATGACAGAGCAGGGCAGCAGACCCTTCAGCCCCACTGAGTCCGTACCAAACATCCAGGACCCATTTACATTGACACGGCACCAAACCAATTCTATGTTCTCTACGCATTGTTCTCACAAGTTCATAAGTGATCGGCGCAAAACTAGGCCATTCGGCCCAGCAAGTCCACTCCACCATTCAATCATAACTGATCTATCTTTCCCTCTCAACCCCATTCTCCTGCCTTCTCCCCATAAACCCCCAACACCCGCACTAATCAATAATCTGTCAATCTCCACCTTAAAAATATCCATTGACGTGGCCTCCACAGCCTTCTGTGGCAATGAGTTCCACAGATTCACCACCCTCCGTCTAAAATACCTCATCATCTCCTCCTGTCTATACTGAGGCTATGGCCTCTGGTCAGAAACATCCTCTCCACATCCACTCCATCCAGGCCTTTCACTATTCGGTAAATTTCAATGAGGGTTCCCCCCCCGCTCATCCTTCTAAACTCCAGCGAGTACAGGCCCAGGGCATTCAAACATAGAACATTAGAAAATAGGTGCAGGAGTAGGCCATTCGGCCCTTCGAGCCTGCACTGCCATTCAATATGATCATGGCTGATCAAACACTTATGTTAAACCAATCATTCCTGGGATCATTCTCGCAAACCTCCTCTCCAATACCAGCACATCCTTCCTCAGATATGGGGCGTAAAACTGCTCACAAAGTTTTCTCAATTCCCCTCAGATTATTGAACGAGAGTAATTTTCTGAAGCAAATCAACTGCATGTCTTTGGAATGCGGGAGGAAACGCATAAATCAGGCTTATAATAACCTGGGATGGACACAAAATGCTGGAGTAACTCAGCGGGACAGGCAGCATCTCTGGAGAGAAGGAATGGGTGACGTTTCGGGTCGAGACCCTTCTTCAGACTCTTGGGGACAACCCACAGGTCTGGCCTTCGTCCTGTTGAATTCGCCAGTGAGAAAGGATCTTGGAAACTCCACATTCCTTTGTTCACACTTTAATTTAATACAACACACCTTGTTAACTCAATTACATTATGTCCTTGAACAGCCCATAACTACTGTTCATAAGTTGGAAAGATTCCAATCAAGGATTGATACTAAGATGCATATAAAAATTCGTTAGCAAGTCACATTTTATTTAAACCAACTGGAATAAGAATCGAGTTTAAATAAAAGGGTTGTGTTGGATATCTTGATAATGAGTAGCTATTTGTCAGGATTTTTAAAAAAAAGTCCTTTCATGTTTCAGATGCAGGCTCTTGGAAACATTTTTGAAGCAGAATTGAGATTTCTCTAATGTGTTTGCGCACTGACTTTAACGGAGGTGTCATTAAAAGCGGTATTACTTGTTGGAGATTATAATAACAGGAAGCTATCGGTGAAAATCAAAAATAATTCCTTACTGGTCTCAGGTATGTGCTTAAGGAAAATGTTTTGAACACAGAATAGTTTTTTTTTAAATAAATTGTGTGTGCAAAATGAATCATCTGAAATTAGAATTTACAAGGATGAAGGGGTCACTCATTGAACCTCAGGATCAGGGTATTGAATGTGGATGAACAGCCATGATCACAGTGAATGGCGGTGCTGACTCGAAGGGCCGAATGGCCTACTCCTGCACCTATTGTCTATTGAAAATTATAAAATAGTGCAATCCATATCCCTCTAAACCTTTCCCTTCCATGTACTTGTCCAAATGCCTTTAAAAAGTTGTTTAAAGCTTCTGCCTCAACTACCACCTCCAGCAGTTTATTCCATATACCCACCACCCTCTGTGATTCGTACTAAATCCTTCCTGTCTCACCTTGAACCTAGGTCTTCTGGATTCCCGATCTGCTACTCTGGGTAACAGCCTGCACATCCACCCGATCTATCCCCTGATGATCTTATACACCAATATATCATCATCCCTCATCCTCCTACGCTCCAAGGAATACAGTCCTAGCTTGCCTACCCTCTCCCTATAGCTCAGTCTATGCCTCAGACTTTTCATGGGACAGACAAAGGCTGTGTTGAGGTAGTGAGGAGTTAATGGTGAATTTAATCATCAACATTTGCATCCTTCGCTTCATAGATGCTGCTGCACCCGCTGAGTTTCTCCAGCACTTTTGTCAACATTTGCCTTTCATTCAGTAGTGACTCCTGTGATATGGTCCTTGCTTTCCAGAAACTAATCACAGACGTTTATTGTTGGAGAAAGACAAAGGGCGATGGTTTAAGCGGTCCCGACCCAGCACGTCAGCTATCCACGTTCTTTTGTGATGCTGCCTGACCCGCTGAGTTACTCCAGCACTTTGTGTCCTTTTGCATGACCAGATAGAAACATAGAAAAATAGGTGCAGGAGTAGGCCATTCAACCCTTCGAGCCACCACCGCCATTCAATAGACAATAGGTGCAGGAGAAGGCCATTTGGCCTTTCGTGCCAGCATCGCCATTCAATGTGATCATGGCTGATCATCCCCAATCAGTACACCGTTCCTGCCTTCTCCCCATATCCCTATCTTTAACAGCCCCATCTAGCTCTCTCTTGAAAACATCCAGAGAACCTGCCTCCACTGCCCTCTGAGGCAGAGAATTCCACACACTCACCACACTCTGTGAGAAAAAATGTTTCCTCGTCTCCGTTCTAAATGGCTTACTCCTTACTCTCAAACTGTGGCCCCTGGTTCTGGACTCCCCCAACATCGGGAACGTGTTTCCTGCCTCTAGTGCGTCCAAGCCCTTAACATTCAATATAATCATGGCTGATCATCTGAAATCAGTACCCCGTATTCCTTGATTCCTTTAGCCCGAAGAGCGAAATCAAACTTTCTCCTGAAAAGATGGAGGCAAATTGTAGAGGGCAGTCAAATTTGCAAATTTGACAGTCAAAGGACGAAGCAGTTGAACAGGAACTACAAGCTAGCTATTTGCGATGTGTTGATCACCACACCGACCCTTCCCTCCCTCACAGCTACATGTACAATTTGCCTCGTATACAAATTAGACGACCTCACCTTTCCCAATTCCACTTTCAACAACACAGTTGGAATTACCAACTTTGTATTTGTTGCACGTCAACTTCCTGATTCCATCTCCAATGTCATCTCTACAATGCAAATGGCATTCGATAAAGGTCAACTCCCTTATCATAGCCGCGGGGAAATAATGACATTGATAGCTTTCGATCTCCCACCTCACGAGTGGCACACGATGCAAGCTTCTCCTCCAGTTTGACAAGCAACTTGTTCTGTTGCTGATTAACCCGAGCAGATCAAAACATCCGGCTCAATCCTCCTGCCCTTACGTTTAGCTTCGTTTAGAGATACAGCACAGAAACGGGCTGTTTAGCCCACCGAGCCCGCGCATTAAAGGGCATGTCCCACTTGGCGTCATTTGCACGTCATTTACGCGACAACATTTACGCATCACGACGTGCGCGTGTACGTCGGCAGTGACGTCGGCAGTGACGCGTGGTTGCGCGTGGTTGCGCGTGGTTGCGCGTAGGTTGCGCGTGGTTGCGCGTGGTTGCGCGTGGCGCGCCCCAGGATTTTGGGATCCACAAAATCTTCACGTGTCACCTGCGTGACGCGCAACAAATGATGCCCAAGTGAGACAGGCCCGTTAACACTATCCGGCGCACACTCAGGACAATTTACATTTATACCAAGCCAATTGACTTACAAATCTGTACATCTTTGGGGCATTGGAGGAAACAGAAGATCTGAGATATCCCACGCAGTCACGGGACGAACATTCTAAAAGAAAACCTCCCAAACTCGCTGGTTTCCTCCCACACTCCTAAGACGTACAGGTGTGTAGGTGTATTAGGTTGGTACAAGTGTAAATGTGTCCCTAGTGTGTGTAGGATAGTGTTAATGTACGGGGTGATCGCTGTACTAACTTGGTCAGCGTAGACAAGGTGGGTCAAAGGGCCTGTTTCCACACTGTATAACTATTAATCTATAAGGTCATAAAGAATAGGATATAACTAGGCCATTCGGCCCATCAAGTCTACTCTGCCATTCAACCATGGCTGATCTATCTCTCCCTCCTAACCCCATTCTCCTGCCTTCTTCCCCATAACCTCGTGACACCTGTACTAATTAAGAATATATCTATTTCTGCCTTAAATATATCAGCTGACGGCCTCCACAGCCTTCTGTGGCAAAGAATTCCACAGACTCACCACCCTCTGACTAAAGAAATTTCTCCTCCTCCTTCTTAAAATAACATCCTTTAATTCTGAAGAACGTCCTTTAATTGGGGAGGATTATGATTCTCAATAGCACTGAGAATAGATACTACTCCACCCATTCAAGTTAGTCACCTTCCCTAGAGGGAAGTCTAACAACCTATCTGTGAATTCAAAGGCATTATCATTCTTCAACATTCTGGGCTGTTTTTGACTGGATCAGTATTTGGAGAAATCTGGAAGAGGATGGTAAAATTCCAGAACAACTGATCACTGAAAAGGTGAAGATGTTAGAGGTATTTGCACACTGAAAGGTGGATAAATTCCCAGCGTTCAGGTAGAAGGTACAGGAGCCTGAAGACTGCAACGTCCAGGTTCAGAAACAGCTGCTTCCCCACAGCCATCAGGCTATTGAACTCAACTCAAACAAAACTCTCAACATTAATAGCCCATTATCTGTTTATTTGCACTCTATCTGTTCTATTTATTCATGTGTGTATATATTTATACAATGGTATATGGACACACTGATCTGTTCTGTATTCATGTCTTCTATGTTCTGTTGTGCTGAAGCAAAGCAAGAATTTCATTGTCCTATCGGGGACACATGACAATAAACTCTCTTGAATCTTGAATCTTGAAATGTATCCTCGGCCACGAGGGGAAGCAAGCAAGGAGATGTCTGGCAGCTCTGACGGAAATGTTCAAATCTTCTACGTCGGCACGGTGGCGCAGCGGATAGAGTTGCTGCCTCACGGCGCCAGAGACCCGGGTTCAATCCTGACTACGGGTGCTGCCTGTACACAGTTTGTACATTCTCGTCACCACATGTGTTTTCTCCGGGAGCTCTGGTTTCCCCCACCCCCCACTCCAAAGACATGCAGGTTTGTAGGTTAATTGGCATCGGTAAAATTGTAAACTTGTCACATATATAGAGGCACAGACATAGGAAATAGGTGCAGGAGCAGGCCATTCGGCCCTTCGAGCCTGCACCACCATTCGATATGATCATGGCTGATCATCCAACTCAGTATCCCATCCCTGCCTTCTCTCCATACCCCCTGATCCCTTTAGCCACAAGGGCCACATCTAACTCTTAAATATAGCCAATGAACTGTGGCCTCAACTACCTTCTGTGGCAGAGAATTCCACAGATTCACCACTCTCTGTGTAAAAAATGATTTTCTCATCTCGGTCCTAAAAGACTTCCCTCTTATTCTTAAACAGTGACCCCCTAGTTCTGGACTTCCCCAACATCGGGAACAATCTTCCTGCATCTAGCCTGTCCAACCCCTTAAGACCCCTTTGTCCCTAGTGTGTGTAGGATGGCGTTAGTGTACGGCGTGACGGTTGGTCAGCATGGACTCGGTGGGTCGAAGGGACCGTTGCCGCACTGTATATCTGTATCTCAACAAGTCTAATAGACGCATGCCAAGGATTGTGGACGGTGCCTTTTATCTGCAGGGAGTACGGGACATGCATCTTCCCACAGGTGAGGTCCCCACTGTCAGATTGTGGAGGGGTAGTGAGATTTATGCAAAGTTTTACTGATGTGGAATCATTGTGGATTAGCCTGCAGAGCCGCAAGCCCGCTGATGTTCACGTAGGTTGTGCAACATGAGGGTGTGGTCGCTGCAGTTGAATGTTATAAATAGGCTCAAATTATATTGTTGTTCGATGAGGGTGTTGTGCTTTGAGCTGCATTTCAGGTTAGGACGGAAGCTGCAGCATTAATAGTGTTCACGTGTGTGGAACATATGAGACTTTTTGAGGCACCACATCCATTGCTTGGAATTGGCTTTTCTTGGCATAAATGCCCAGGGCTCTCTCTCCCTCCGCCTTCTGAACCTGGCTGGTATAGATCGAACATCTCTCCTCCAAGACTCTCACTGCAGAGTCCAAGGATCTTGACCGACGTCAAGACCCTTCTAATGAACAAGCATCACCACATTCGCATCAAGTACACGACATAAACAGAAGGTGTGATTTAAGGAAAGAAGAAATAAAAGGCGGAGGCAGTTGAGGCTGGGACTATCCCAACGTTTAAGAGGCAGTTAGACAGGTTCATGGATAGGACAGGTTTGGAGGGATATGGACCAAACGCAGACAGGTGGGACTAGTGTAGCTGCGACATGTATTGGGCAAGTTGGGCCGAAGGGCCTGTTTCCACGCTGTATCACCCCATGACTATGAATATGAGTAGGTTGTTTGGTCCTCAAATGTTCCCCACTCGCCAATGTGTACAAGATATGAGGGACATGGATAAAATGAAGACCCACAGACCTATTCCCAGGGCAGAGGATTCTAAAACTAGAGTGTTTGTGTGTTGTCCGATTCTAAACACCTGAGATATTGCTGCAGGTAACATTTCCATTGTACCTGCACCTCACCGTACTTGTGCATCTGACAATAAACTTGACTGGACTTGACTTGCCTCCAGCCTCCCATCCATGCCTCCAGCCTCCCATCCATCGACTCCATCTACACCTCACGCTGCCTACACCTCAGCAAGGCCTCCAGCATAATCAAGGACCAGACTCACCCCCGGTCACTCCCTCTTCAACCCTCTAGCAGCTACTAACGCAACGTTTAAGAAAGATTACATGGATAGGATATGGGCCAGACGCAGGCAGGTGGGACTACTGTAGCTGGGGCATGTTGGTTGGTGTGGGCAAGTTGGGTCGAAGAGTCTGTTTCCACCCTGTATGACTATGACTCGTCCATCAGGCAGGAGATGAAAAAGCATACCTCCAGATTCAGGAAATGTCTTCCCAAAGCTGTTATCTGTTACTGAACAGTCCTCTCCTCAGCTAGAGTGCGGTCCTGACCTCCCACCGACCTAATTTTAGACTTTTGAACCTTTGTTGATCGGACTTTATCAGATTTACAATGTTACATCTTTGCACTAAATATTGTGCCCTTTACACATTATCTATACCAGTGCACGGCTCAATCACAGTCACACACAGTCTTTTACTTTTTGTGTTTGGACATCACATTAACAAAAGCTTTTCACTGTATCTCTGTACATGTGACAATTATAAACTAAACTCAACTCAACTGAACTTGTTTTCAAGGGGCCTTCAAGTTGAGCTTGTAAATAGGATAAAGAAAAGAAAAGACAGGCTCAAAAATGCTGGAGTAACTCAGCGGGTCAGGCAGCATCTGTGGAGAAAAGGAATGGGCGATGTTTCGAGTCGAGACCTTTCTCAAGACAGGGAAAAGGGGAAAGCATCACGACCTGCTACCACCTCCCACGACCTCGAGATGACCATTCTGCGAGTATGTCAAGGGCAAATTCGGCAGAGGTCGTGAATGGGACAGGCCCTTTAGATACATCTTAGATAAGCATCTCAGATCCAGTGCAAGTGCATAGCAGTGGTGCATTGTGACTGTACACAGAGTCGCCAGCTTGGTGCCATTTTCAAGTCCCGGTTATGTAGTAGATTCAGATTCAATTTTTAATTGTCATTGTCAGTGTACAGTACAGAGACAACGAAATGCATCAGGGACCTTGACCTGACCGTGAAGGCCCGTTGTCATGGCGACGTTGCAGGGTCGGCCTGGCCAAGCTTGGCCGTGGTGCCCCCCGCCGCTACTCCACCGCTGTAGGCCGCGTGCGGTCCACGTGCTCGGCCTCATGGAGCGGCACGCAGTCCAGCAAAGCCCCGTGTAATCTCGGTCATTGTGTGCGGGACCTTCGGATGGTTACACCAGTGATACGTAGTTTGTTACATAAGTGTCTGGTACTCACGAGAGCACTGGCCCCCTGGGCTTTGAGAAAACAAAGGAGCAGAGTTATTCAATCGCACTTAGAACAAGGAAGTTGACTAGATTTACGGGGAAATGGAACCAGTTAGGTTGTCTCGATGAGTCAGTGACACGAACAATCCCATGAGCCAGTTAGTTAATAATTGTCCTGTTCTTTCTTTCCAATTATAGCATGTTTGTGGACACACCCAGTTTGTGGCGTCAACGTGTCAACATTCCAGCAACACAGCTGGCAGAGTCGCTGCCTCACGGAGCCAGAGATCCGGGTTGAATCCTGACCTCCCGCTGCTCTCTGTTTGGAGTTTGCACGTTCTCACCTGGAGCTCCTCCGGGTGCTCCGGTTTCATAAGTTCACAAGTTGGAGGAGCAGAATTAAACCATTCGGCCCATCGAGTCTAGCCCGCCATTCAATCGTGGCTGATCTACCTCTCTCTCTCTCTCAACCCCATTCTCCTGCCTTCTCCCCATAACCCCTGACACCCCTGACACATCAAGAAATCTCCCAAAGGCATACGGGTTTGTAGGTTAATCGAGCTCTGTAAATTGACGTTAGTGTGTAATGAGTGGTTGAGAATGTGGGGTAACACAGAACTTGTGTGAATGGGTGACCGATGGTGAGCACAGACTTGGTGGGCCGAAGGGCCTGTTTCCCGTGCTGTATATTTAGAAATGTGGTGGACTGTTTCAACTCATCCAGCACTGTGTTTTATCTCCACTTCAGAACTTCCTCAGCAAAAAATGCCCTTCACAGAGTACACTTCTCACATTGATAATATTTAATTGCTTCAAAATACATGTAGCCTCATTTATTGATTCATACGTAATTTTATCTCAGATTTTCAGCATCTGCTGTGTTTACCTGATAGATGAGCCAGTAGGTAGGTAGGTGGTAGGTAGGTAGGTAATTAGATAGGTAGGTAGATAGGTAGGTGGATAGATAGGTAGATAGGTAGATAGGTAGGTAATGGAATCAGTTGCCTGTTCACACGAGTTATACGTTATCCGACTTTCTCATCTACACCCTACACAGTAGGGTTAATTTTACAGCAGCCGATTAACCTACAAACCCGGACGTCTTTGGGATGTTGGAGGAAACTGGAGCATCCGGAGGAAAGCCACACGGTCACAGGGAGAACGTGCAAACTCCACGCAGGCAGCACCGGAGGTCAGGATCGAACCTGGGTCTCTGGCGCTGTGAGGCAGCCGCTCTTACCAGCTGCGCTACCGTGCCACCCCCACTCTCCCTCCTCATCGGTGTTCCGTCGAGACTGAGGACCTCATCAGTCATCACCTTCATTTCAAATGTGGACTCGCATTTTGTGTTGCATTTCTTCTATTTCACCGTCTTGAATTCTTGAACTCGTTGCAAAAGCCAGTAGACTTGGGCAGCGTTACATTCCATCACACTGCAGGTACAGTATCTATGGGCTGTGTCCACACAGCTTCCTACCTGAAATTCCAACTGGGATTACAGAGATTGGACGCGTCTATGAATTCTACGAATTCTTTTCCGATGAGTAGTTTGGGGCCTCAGTGATGCATTTCTGCAAATTTCGATTGTGTAACAGCATTTCTGCTCAACACAGCTGATCAGGCATCCGGGCTCAATCTCGGTAGGTAGACACAAAAAGTTGGGGTAACTCAACGGTTCGGACAGCATCTCTGGAGAAAAGGAATAGGTGACGTTTCAGGTCGAGACCCTTCTTCATACATCTCGAACCGAAACGTCACCTATTCCTTTTCTTCAGAGATGCTGTCTGACCCTCTGAGTTACTCCAGCTTTTTGTGTCTATCTACAGTTTAATCCAGCATCTGCAGATCCTTTATACACATCCATTTCGATAAGTTTAGGTTTAGGTTTATTATTGTCACAGAGTAGAGCTTTATTTTGCATGTTATCCAAACAGATCAGATATAACAAACATTGACACAAACAGTTCAAACTCTAGTACAACAGGTAGAGCAAAGGGGAAGATACAGAGTGCAGAATACAGTTCCGGCATTGTAGTGCATCAGTTCCTTAGACAAAGTCCAATGTTCGTCAATGGACAAACAGTAACCTAAAAGTTTTCGATCTTGAAACAGAGTGGAATCTCTGGAAACAGAGGGTAGTTGACCCTAACCTATGGGGAAGATGTGGCCCTTGTGGCTAAGATCATGGAGAGAAGGCAGGTTCAGTTGGATGCAGCCATGATAACATTGAATGGAGGTGAAAAGGGCCGAATTACCCTGTACCTAATTTCTGGTTTCTATGTACATGCTTTCAAGTACTCCTGTACCTTCTGCCAGATGGGAACAAGAAGAAGAAAAGACTGGGGTGGGACCAGTCTTTGATTATGTTGGCTGCTTTTCCGAGGTAGCATGATAGCACCGGATGGCTGGAGGCACCTTTCAGAAAACTAAAGCGACCCGTTTCAATGACTACTGACCGCCCTGTAGCCCTCAACATCCACCAGATTAAAGTGCTATTTTTGCAACAAACGCTCGGACAATCGAGACACTTTGCAATTTGCTTACAGGGGAAAAAAAGGTTGTGTTGTGCTCAAGAGCCCAGCAGCTGCAGTTCATCGTGTCTCTTGCTTATTTCTCTTTTGTTTCCAGTTCTAGTGAACGGTCACTGACTGGAATCAGCGCTGTCCATCTTCCCACAGACGCTGCCCCGAAACTGCATAGTGTATGCAGGGTAGACACAAAATGCTGGAGAAACTCAGCGGGTGAGGCAGCATCCATGGAGAGATGGAATTCACACGCTATCCAGCATTCTGTCTCACACAGTATTGTTTGATTTGATGCAACGTTATTGCCATTGCACAAATACGATTACAGGTACAACAAAATGCAGTTTAGCATCTGGTCAGAGTGCAAGATAGTAGAAATAAAAATACTGGTTAAACAATATGTGGATGAATTAAACTGGTACATAGGCAAATAAATGTATACAGATGGGAGAGTATAAAAGATAGCTAGCGTCAGGACAGTGAGTTCAGCAGTGTAATGGTGTTATTGAAAAAGCTGTTCCTTAGCCTGCTTGTGCGAGACCTGAGGCTCCTGATGGGAGGAGCAGTGTTTGCAGGTGTGATTCATTCTGTCTCACAGTGTTTGCACGGTTTTGTTACCTTGTTAAAGAAGGAACTGCAGATGCTGGAAAACCGAAGGTACACAAAAATGCTGGAGAAACTCAGCAGGTGCAGCAGCATCGATGGAGCGAAGGAAATAGGCAACGTTTCGGGCCGAAACCCTTCTTCAGTGTTTGCAGTGCTTTGTTACCTTGTTATGTCAGTTGAGAACATGGTTCAGTGTCCTCACTTTGTGGTGCGTTGCTGCCACCCGCTGGCTGACAGTCACATCACATCTAACATGGTGAAGACCCAAAAAGAAACGCCACAAAGCATTGGGGGAAAGCGGTGGGTGTATGGAACGAGCTGCCGGAGGAGGTAGTTGAGGCAGGTACTATCGTGGCGTTTAAGAAAGCAAGCTCCAAAGCAAGCGCTGTCTGCGGAGGGCGCTCAGCATCGCCAAGGACTGCTCTCACCCCAACCATGGACTGTTTACCCTCCTACCATCCGGTAGGCGCTACAGGTCTCTCCGTTGCCGAACCAGCAGGTCGAGGAACAGCTTCTTTCCGGCGGCTGTCACTCTACTCAACAACGTACCTAGGTGACTGCCAATCACCACCCCCCCCCCCCCGGACACTTATTATTATTTATTCAAATCGTTGCTATGTCGCTCTTCCAGGGAGATGCTAAATGCATTTTGTTGTCTCTGTACTGTACACTGACAATGACAATTAAAATTGAATCTGAATCTGAATCTGAATCTGAAACATTTAGACAGGTGCATGGATAGGACAGGATATGGACCAAGGGCAGGCAGATGGGACTATTGTAGATGGGGCATGTTGACCGGTGTGGGCAAGTTGGGCCGAAGGGCCCGTTTCCCCGCTGTATCACTCTATGACTCATTAACAACACTAGGCAGCTAACCCACACAATTCCACAGGGTTGTGGTTCCCTGTACTGTTTATTTTATTTCATTCAGTCAAAAATTACAGATCCTTTCATTTACAGATCCTTACACTTACAAGATTTCTTCATTTGTCTGGTAATGGCAGTGTTTCTCTGCCTGGATAAGACCATCTCGGTGGACAGTATCGCTATAACCTGTGGCCTGGCCTCCTTAGGATTTCCCCTCATTCTGAAGATTACTCAAATCAGATCACATGTATCTTTATTCAAAGTTACACTCAGCGCCAAGATGCTCAACTAGCCATGAGTTTGACTGGAGATGCAGTGACACTCTGATGGTTGATTTTCACACGGCTAACCCGGTAGACAACGACAGAAGTTTTCACCTTAATTGAACCGCAGCAGGGGGGGGGAGGGGGGAGAACGACAACACTGGGCAGGGGAAATGGCCATATTTTCCCCCATTGGAAGCTTCTCCTGCAGACTGAGCAAGTGCAGCTGGCACAAGCGGTCGGGTTAGGTTGAGCTGGTCAGTCCCAGCAGAGTCCAGGGGAGGGTGGTAGAGGCTGCCAGCAATGGCCAGCGGAGGCCCGGGCAGAAGGCGGCATTGTCGGCGTTGCACAGGTCCGTGGAGCAGCAGAGAACCTTCCTCCCTCCGACCACCATGTTACTGGCGTCGGCATTGCACTCCGTTTGAAAGGAACACTTCTTACTTATTGTGACGTAACCAAGTCCTACTGTAAAAGCAGAAAGATACAATGTCAACACACTGATACACTGGAGCGGTATAGAGTTACAAAGAGTTATAAAGAAAACTGTGTTTATGGATGGGCGAGTTTTGGGTTGAGACCCTTCTTCAGACTAATGTTGGGGGGGGGGGGAGAAAGGAATTTTACCAAAGCCATTTGTGTCTACCGATTTTTCCAGCATCTGCAGTTCTTTCTTAAACATTTCATCTACTCCACTGCCAAATCTCCTCAAGACTACTTTGAAGAAATTCTCCTCCTCTCTACAAAGACAGTTTAGCATCATCCTCACTCACTGGCTTCCTTTATTTTTCCCGTCCCCCCCCACCCCTCCAACATCAGTCTGAAGAAGGGTCTCGACCCGAAACGTCACCTATTCCTTCGCTCCGTAGATGCTGCCTCGCCCACTGAGTTTCTCCAGCATTTTTGTCTACCTTAGATTAGACACAGAGTGCTGGAATAACTCAGGGGGACAGGCAGCATCTCTGGATAGAAGGAATGGTTCTTCCTCTTGCGTTTTAAGAATAAGGGATAAGCCATTTAGAACGGAGAGGAGGAAACACTTTTTCCCCATGGAGAGATTGGCGAGTCTGTGGAATTCTCTGCCTCAGTGGGCGGTGGAGGCAGGTTCTCTGGATACTTTCAAGAGAGAGCTAGATAGGGCTCTTGAAGACAGCGGAGTCAAGGGATATGGGGAGAAGGCAGGAACGGGGTACTGATTTGTGGACGATCGGCCATGATCACATTGAATGGCGATGCTGGCTCAAAGGGCCGAATGGCCTCCTCCTGCACCTATTGTCTATTTTCTATTAATGGGGTTGAGAGGGAAAGATAGATCAGCCATGATTGAATGGCAGAGTAGACTTGATGGGCCAAATGATCTAATTCTACTGCTAGAACCTATGAACTTATAATCAAGAATCTGTCAATCTCCACCTTAGCAAGACCTAGTGACAAGCCTTCTGTTGCAATGAATTCCACAGATTCACCACCCTCTGACTAAAGAAATTCCTCCTCATCTCCTTTCTAAAGGTATGCCCTTTTATTCGGAGCAAAACAATATCTGAAGCAGCGAGTGAATGGTAAACTATTTTCCCAAGAGGCTTATGTTATTCAAAGGGAAAGCGACTTACTCTGACTGAAGCCGACCGTCTTCACCGCGGTGAGGCACATGGTTTTGTTTGTGGGGCATTGCTGGCGATCAGTGGTACAAACCGTTGCCATTCTTGCATTGGTACAGTTGTAGCATTCCAACGCTTCAGCTGCAATGTCAATAGAACAATAGAACAGTACAGCACAGGAACAGGCCATTCGGCCCACAATGTCCACGCCGCACATGACGCCAAGTTATACTAACCTCCTCCGCCTCATGAAGGGCATTTGGCATCAAAAGAGTCAAGTCAGCACAACAAGCAAGAGGGACTGTACTTTTCATTTATCTACACACTCTAATAGCTCGATTGTAATCATGATCATATTGAATGGCGGTGCAGGCTCGAAGGGCCGAATGGCCTACTCCTGCACCTAATTTCTATGTTTCTATGTATTGTCTTTCTGCTGACTGGATAGCAGGTAAAAAAAGCTTTTCACTGTACCTCGGTACACATGACAATAAACTAAACTAACTAACTTAATTGATCACGTTGCTGACACATGCATCACCCCATTAATTTAGAGAAAATATAACCAAGAAATAATTGAAAATGCAATCCTAGTTATATATTATCTGTCAGATGCCACTTCCCAGGATTCACATACTATTACATTTCTGCATTGTTGATTAACCATGATTTTCATTTCAAATTCAATTTGGAGTTTTGCGTTAATGTACTACAGTATTTTTGAAAAACATCTCCAAGTCATTTTGATCCCTTTGATTCCCACGTATGTTCTGTTTGTCAGCCTCATTATCCAGGTGCTTTTTAGTTTAGTTTAGAGATGCAGCTCAGAAACAGGCCCTTCGGCCCACCGAGTCCGCACCGACCAGCGATCCACGTACACTAACACTTTCCTACACACACTAGGGACAACTGACAATCCTACAAAAGCCAATCAGCCGACAAACCTGTTGGTCTTTGGAATGGAGGAGGAAACCGGAGCGCTCGGAGAAAACCCACGCGGTCACGGGGAGAGCGTACAAACTCCGTACAGAAAGCACCCGTAGTCTGGATTGAACCTGGGTCACTGGTGCTGTGAGGCAGCAACTCTACTGCTGAGCCATCGTGTCGCCCTGCTGCAGAGGTTTAAACAGCAGGTGGAAGTGAAGTTCAATGTCCAAATAGGATGTCAAAACAATTCCCCCCTTAACTTTAGATGCCGTTGAGAGAGACGGGGACAGTAATGGGAAAGTATTGACTGCTATTGTCACCTCACTAATGTCTAATGCCACCAAACCACAACATTGAGAAAACTTCAACATTTCAAAGTTTCAGATCATGGAAATTGACAAGTGATCCCTTCTATCGCCACATGTACAATGATACATTATTTATCAATGCAACATGGGGCCTTTGTAACAAAAAATAATAATAAAAACTATAATAAATAGAAATGAAAAAAAAAAACATAATTTCTGAAAGTCCCATGAGAGGTGATTAACTTTGTTTATCGTGAGTCTGAGTCTCTCTAGCCCCTAACCCCCTTTCCCTCATTGACACAGCCATGTTTATAGCATGATCTATACAACGCGAGGTTTCTGAGGAATGCAGCTGTTACATTTGAGGAGAGCTACCTGTGCACTTGCTTATGCCACCAAGTTCTCCAGAGTTTGCACGTCCCCGAGATCCTGGGAGGGTCACACACGGCGGGCAGGTCGAGAGGGAGGTCCCCGACAAAGCGTGGTCCGAGAAGTAGACCTCGACAACGGTGGAACGGGTGGAGGATGGAGGATGGAGGATGGATGCACCACAACGGCCGAGAAGGTGGAAGAAAGCTGCAACAGCAGGGAGAGGCTCCCAACTACGGTGGAGCCCATGCTGGCAGACCCAGGTCTGCCCCTGTCAAGGACCATGTGGTGGCCGCCTGTGCACCAAAGATGTCGCATACGGAAGTCCACCTGGACTGACACATCTGGCTTTTTTGACCAAGAGGACAATCATACCTGACTTTGAGCAATCGCAGATGTTGATGTCGCCCAAAGTTTTTATCTTGCAGAATACCCACAGACCTATCGCCAGAGATTGTAAGTGGAAAGAGGTTGGTCAGGAGAAGGGATTGTTAAGGAGGCATTTTTAGAGGGAACTGGTCCAAATGCGGGCAAACGGGATTGGCAAGGATATGTTTAGTACAGTTCAGTTTTATTTGTCATATGTAGGTTAAGGCAGGGTCAACGGTACAATGAAATGTGTTTGACAAGACAACAGGTCACCTCAACAATGATATTACAAGGAGAAAATTAAGGTTGAAAAAAAATCTTTTTTTTAAATGGACCAAAGGGCCTGCTTGCTTGATGCACAGGCTCCATGACACTCGCTTAGATAGTTTTCATTAAATTACTTCAACATAAAATTTTAACTGCTCTTTCATTTGATGCAACCAATAAAAAATAATGCGATCAAGCATAATGTGATCTTACCGAACAGGGAGCAAAATGCTATAATGAAGGCTCCAGTAATTAATTTCATTTTGATCTTATCTTTAGCTGCTGAATGTCAACGATTCTGCCTTCTTCTATTTGCTTCCTGGTGAGAAACATATAAATATGTAAACTTAAAACCATCCTGTAACAATTGTATCTACAGTAAATGAGATCCACCCACCGCAGACTCCGAATCGGCCTCGGAGAACCTCGTTGCCGAGAGCGAGGAGGGACCAAGAGTGGGGTGGACCGGCGAGGACAATGGGGGTACCCGGTGTGGGGGGTCACCAAGAACAAAGATGAGGCTCGCCACTAGGCCCAGACTTTGCCAAAGAGCACTAGCTTCACAAAGATCTTTCAGGTGGGGACCTCAGTCCATATTCCAGATTCATTCAAGACCAAGAGTCCTCAGTGCCCTCTTGAACTAACTCGGAGGGACATTGAGATGTGGCAAGCTGCTCTGTGAAACCACAATGGGCCTGATGGAACTGGCTTTGTGGCCATCTGCCCGTTGCCACAGCAACCCCAACCCACTCCATCCAACCCTCTGGCCCATCCATTCTCGTAAGAACCAAGAAATGAAGGACAACTAGTCAAAAATACGGTAGTTGTTTTAGATTCATAGCACCTGAAGTTTCTCTTTGATCACCACCTCTTTGCCATCATACAAGAGCAGTAAGAAGTTCAGTTGCAGAGTCCTGCTTACAAGCTGTTATTGTGTAAATGCCTGGTGTGAATGAATTGGGTATCTGCCTCATTGGAAAGTGCCTGAGTTCAGTCATGTCGGGTGCCTGGGTCTGCAACTCTTACACCCACAAAAGTTAATGATCACATCCCCACCATGAGCAACAGAACTTGACCATCGAGAGCTCGCAGTCTCGGGAGAGGCCGTTGATGTCTGGAGCTCCAACGACGCAGAAGGTTCGACCAACCCCGACCCGGGGTCAGGTCACCCGGCGCAGGGAGCTGACATCACCCTGATGCAGGAGCTGATCACCCTGACGCAGAGGGCCCAAACGCTGCCGGCTACAGGAGTCAAGGTCGTCCCGTCAACACAAGGCTCTATGCCCCCGATCGCAGGAGAACAAAGAAGGGAAGAGATTGAACTTTTTTTCACCTTCCATCACAGTGAGGAATGTGGAGGAGACATTGTGGTGGATGTTTGTGTTAAAATGTATTTTGTGTGTTCCGTTGCTTTTTATTTGTATGACTGACTTGGCAAATGAAATTCCTCGTATGTTGCAAAACATACTTGGCTAAGTATTACTGTATTGTAAAATGTTTTACACTGAAATACAATGTTAAAATTAATTAGTTCATGAGCAGCAGTAAAACAAGAGATCTCGAATTTCACTTTTTAATTGTCAATTATATATTAATATGTTTTTTATTCAATATTAACATGTACATTTTAATATATTATGTATCACAAAGTTTTGATTAACTTCCTCATTGTTTTTGGGGAAAAAACTTTTTATTGATAAGTTTTGAGATAGTTTTTAAATTAGTTTTCAGTGCTATGAAAGTTTTATTTCACCTTCTATTTATGCTTCCTAAAGGATTACTTTCACCAAGGTCCCATTCGTACGTACCTTGTGATGAGTGTCACCTCGTGGTGTCTAGAACAGAGGCAGTGAAATTAACAAGACTTTGGGAGAAATGATGCATTCAGCGATCTTAAGTGACTCTTGGTCATTTACAATTCAGAATCGTACAAGCTGGATAAATGCATAGCATAAGCACGTCAGTTATCAGTTTTAAATCAAATACTGCGGTAATATTGCATCACAATCACTGGACATCACGACTGTGATCATGCTTTAGATAGGGAAACATTATGATGTCACAGAAGGTAGACACAAAGTGCTGCAGCAACTCAGCAGGTCATTATTGCCACGGCATATCTGTAGAAATTGGTAAGAGTTGTTAGGAACATGCCGAACTTCCTAATCCTTCTAATGAAGTTGAGGCGTTGGTGTGATTTCTTGGCCATTCCTTCAATATGGGTGGACAAGAACAGTACAGGAACGGGTCCATTGGCGTACAATGTTTGTGCCTAACATAATGCCATGCTAAACTGATCTCATGATCCATATGATCCCTCCATTCCCTGCACATCTCTCTGCCTATCTTAAAACCTCTTAAACACCACTACCCACATTAGCAAGGATAAAGGGCATGCTGCAAGAGAACGTGCTCCAATTGCACAAAGTCTTGCTGAGAGCACACCTGGAATAATAAATACAGGGTGTGGTCTACCTCTCTAAGAACGGATACACTTGCGATGGGGTTAGTGCAGTGAAGCTTCACCAGATTGATTCCGGGCACCCTTAGATTTATTGTAGGAGAAAAGAATAGGCAGACTTTCATAATTTGCTGAAAATGAGATGTGACCATGTTCATCCATACAAAGTTGTAAAGGGACATTCTAAGTGTGGATGTAGACTTGATGTTTTCCTTAGCTGGGCTGTCTGGAAGCAGAAATCTCTGTCAGAATAAAGACAGAAACAAGACATGTTTTCCCAATCAGTTCACATTGGTGAAACCTTGTATTCTCTACACCAGGCAGCTGTGTAACCAGTCCTTTTTATTCAAAGAAAGAGACGGCAATAGATTTCTGAACAGTGAAGGAATCAAGGGGTACAGTGATGGCGCTGAGCTCAAAATCTGTCATGATCTGAGCTGGCTCTGCATGGCCTGAATGGCATTATCATGGTCTGAATAGCCTACTCCAACTCCTGTCTGGTCAGGTCAAGTTGAATTGAGTTTATTGCCCAAATGCACAAGTGTAGCAATGTACAGGTACAATGAAAATCTTGTTTGCAGCAGCATCATCACCAGCAAATACGTTCAGCTAACACACAAAAAGATAAATTATTGTTAAATCACACATAAATTCTGAAAAGAAAAAAAAGACAGGATGAAGAAACAAGGCATTAGTGTGAAAAAAACCTCACGTGCATGCATGGTCCCGACAGTCTCAACATAATGTTGTGAACCTTTGTCTTCTTCTACTATGTAGTGTTTTTTGGCGGTTGGCAAACAACTTTTTTGGTGCATTACCGCCACCAACTGGCATGGAGTGTGGATCAAACAACACCATAAGCTATATCCTTCTGAACAAATTGGTTACCCTAAGAAAAAGCAACAGGATTTGATAGCACTTATATGAACTCCCTTGCAAAATATCTATCAAATCAAATTGTACTCTTTCTTTTCTGAACTGCTCACTCATCCGTCCTCTCTCCTCCTCATACCTGTGAACCTTTGGATTTCTCTACTAAGCAATGTAGTTATAAACACACAAAACAAGCTTGTATCTTCTCCTTGTCATCGCATGGGTATTTCACAGGTGCTCCAATTTAATCCCACATCCTAAAAATATGCTGGCAGTTTAATTAGGTTAATTAGTGCCAATTAATAGCAATTTATAGTAGCTAATTAACCTAACCCTATAGTGGAGGCAGCTCAGCATTCCACAGACGGAGAACATTCAGGTGTGAGAGGGATATTGCAAAAGAGGCAGGTGCATTATTATTTTAATGAAGGAGTCAGTTGGTGAGGTTTTATTTCAGAGATACAGCGCGGAAACAGGCCCTAGGGTCAACTGAGTCCACGCTGATCAACAATCACCCGTACACCAGTTCTATCCGACACACTTGAGACAATTTACAGAGGCTGATTAACCTACATGTCTTTGGAATGTGGATGGAAACCAGAGCTCGCACAGGTAGAACGGGCAAACTCTCCATGCTCAGAGCTGATTTTTACCCTCTGTAAGGTAAGGTCAGTTCACACCATCAGGTTTGGTGGCAATGTGGAGTTGGTCCTTGGTGAGTGGAAAGAT
The DNA here is from genome assembly GCF_028641065.1 of Leucoraja erinaceus. NCBI lineage: Eukaryota > Metazoa > Chordata > Chondrichthyes > Rajiformes > Rajidae > Leucoraja > Leucoraja erinaceus. The sequence goes on along the minus strand of NC_073408.1, from coordinate 5,183,221 downwards.
ACAGCGTGGACACAAGGTGTATGGCCCCACCGAGCTGACCACCCGCTCTATGTTATCCTACATTCACATCCACTCCTTACACACCAAGAGCAATTTACAGAAGGCAATTAACCCTCAAACCTGCATGTCTTTGGAATGTGGGAGGAAACCGGAGCACCCGGAGGAAACCCACGCAGTTACAGTGAGATTGTACAAACTGCACATGGACAGCGTCAAATGTCAGGATCAAACCCATGTCTTTGTTACTTTGGGTAATTGGAACACATTTTGCTGCAATAAAGCCCAGCATATCATTTATGATTGCTGCAAGTTCAAATGCGTTAGTGCACAAGGAATAGAAACATTTGAACCAATGTCATGCTGGTGACATATCAAGCATAGATCGAGGGAGGGAACATGAATGGAGAGATGTCCATTGGGTTGGGAAGTGTGATGGCAGTGCAATAGATCCACTGTCCGCAGTGACGGCTCCTGGCAACTAAATGGACACGAATGTGAAGATGGTGGAACAAGGGTTGACCTTGGAATTTCTTCAGATGTGAACATTGCAATATTGGCACGGGTCTCTGCCAAGAGCTGATGGTTCATACTATTTGAAAGGAGATGAGGATTTTTTTTAGGCGGAGGGTGGTGAATCTGTAGAATTTATTGCCACAGACGGCAATAAGAGGTGGAGGCCAAGACCTTTTTAAGGCAGAGATTGACAGATTCTTGATTAGTGCAGGTGTGAAGAGTTATGGGGAGAAGGCAGGAGAATGGGATTGAGAGGGAAAGATAGATCAGATCAGCCATGATTGAATGGCAGAGTAGACTTGATGGGCCGAATGGCCCAATTTGGTCCTAGAACTTATGAACTGATTGTTTGCAATGACAGAATGTCAAAAATAGTGAAAACAAATCATGATCTTAAATCATGAAGAAGGGTCTCACCCCGAAACATCACCCATTCCTTCTCTCCAGAGATGCTGCCTGTCCCGCTGAGTTACTCCAGCATTTTGTGTCTACCTCATGATCTTAAATGTCAACTCTCTGAATAGATGCTGCCTGACTTGAATACTTTTAGCTGCTCTATTTTCATTTCAAATATCAACATCTGCAGTATGTATATTTTGATTATTGTTAACTTTCTGTAATTTGGCTCAGTTTCTTCTACTTACCAGTCAGCATTTGCGTGTCAGCATTTTGATTTTCTGTTTTTCCTTTCAAAGTGAATAACTTGACATTTCACTCCATCTGCCTACCTCTTTCCAGCCCACTCAACCCACCCACATTCCTTGCAGCCTGTTCTGACTTTTTCCCTCAATTGCCAAGTTTTGTACCATCAGCAAATTTCAATACCTTTCATTCAGTCCCATTAGCTTAAAATCGGACATTTAGATTGCAATTAAGTGGATTTTATAACCCAGAGGATGACATTTTAAACCATCTCATAAGCAAAGAGAACTAAACGCACAAAAGTACCACCATTATGTGTTGATTGTTTCTGATTAACGCCCTTCCTTTCAGTACATTAGAACGGAGACGAGGAAACACTTTTTCTCACAGAGAGTTGAGAGTCTGTGGAATTCTCTGTATGGAGGGAGGTGGAGGCCGGTTCTCTGGAATACTTTCGAGAGAGAGCCAGATAGGGCTCTTAAAGATAGCGGAGTCAGGGGATATGGGGAGAAGGCAGGAACGGGGTACTGATTGGGGATGATCAGCCATGATCACATTGAATGGCGATGCTGGCTCGAAGGGCCGAATGGCCTACTCCTGCACCTATTGTCTATTGGTACGTTTACGATGCAGTGAATGATAGGAGAAAGACAGTGGGATGGTTTGTATTTGGGCAGAAATCAGACAAGCTCAACTAACAACAAGGACATCGGTGTAAGACAGAAAGGAATGGTAATGGTACAAAGAACCAAGTGGACCAGCAGAATTACTGGGAATCTAAAATCTGAAATAACTTGTGCACCACACTATTACTATTGAGAATGTCACTGGATTAGATGACTAATGTGGGAATGAAAGTTCAGTTTACACTTAGTCATAGAGTCATACAGGGTGGAAACAAGCCCTTCGTCCAAACTTGCCCACACCGACCAACATGCCCCATCTACACTAGACCCACCTGCCCGTGCTTAACTCATAACCCTTTAAATCTATCCTATCCACATACTTGTCTAAATGTCTCTTAAATGTTGTGATAGTACCTGCCCCAACTACGTCCTCTGGCAACTCGTTCCATATACCCACCGCCCTTTGTATGAATAAAAGTTACCCCTTAGGTTCCTTTTAAATCTTTCCTCCCTCACCATAAACCTATATCCTCTGGTTCTTGATTCCCCAACTCTGGGCAAAAGACTCTGCATTTACCTGACCTATTCCTCTCATGATGTTGTACACTTGTACGCCAAAGGTCGGGCTCTTAATTTTCATTTCTATTTCCAGTACATGTTATGGAACCAGATTCAGTTTACTGCTGGAAAACATTAAAATAGACACAGAGAAATCACGAGAAGCTTAATGTTTGCAAGATGAGTGAATCAGTTATTTATGATTTTAGTTACAAATAGCATGAAATGATTTACGCGCCAGGGTTATACAACACAAGTGGTTTTGATATAATGAGAATATAACAGATATTAGCCAATGCCAAAATTATCCTCCTGACACATTGCTTGCAAGTGAGATAGCTCCACCTTCATTACTTCTACTTGATGAATACAAACTTTCTTATTAAATAAATAAAAATCAATGGTGATATTTTCCACTCTTTCATTCAGCATTTAATTGTCCATGAATATTGTTGCTGAAGTTGTTTCATTTTTGCTTTCATGCTTCGTTATGTAATTTTACTTTGCTGATGTGGACATCAAGTCCCGAGTAAATGTTCATATGAAAGCAAACGCTGGTACCCGCCTTTTGGAAAGAACATAGTAATAAACTTTGTTGCTGTGCTGGTATCAACACCCTCAGTAACTCTCTAGCTTCCAGCAGATGGGGTATTTTCATGCAAGTTTTGCAAGGCCAGGTCAGTCCATTTCATGTCTTGTTCATTAATCGATTCTGTTGTTCCCCCGTTATCTTGTTCGGGTTCCGGAAGTTCACTCTAGGGAAGGAAAATAAACATGCAGGATATAGACAAGCACCTTTCTAAGATGCATATTAATGGGCAACTCTTCTTCTTCTTCTTGTGTATGGCGTGCACAGCCTAAAGTTGTAGGTCAACTTGTTCCATTCGATCTTATTTGATTGTGCACGCCAGGTTGATTGCATTCGTCGAAACAAGGCGGACCACGTGAAGGTTGCAATCTCCCACCCCATGGGCTCCTCCGTTTACAGGATCTCCAGAGGGAATTCATAAGTTATAGGAGCAGAATTAGGCTTTTCGGCCCATCACGTCTACTCCGCCATTCAATCATGGCTCTCAACCCCATTTTCCTGCCTTCTCCCCATAACCCTTGAAACAAGTACTTTTCAAGAATCTGCAAATCCTCCCCTTTAAATTACCCAATGACGGCCTACACAGCTTTCTGTGGCAATGAATTCCACAGATTCACCACCTTCTGATGAAAGAAATTCCCACTCATCTCCTTTCTGAAGGTATGTCCTTTTATTCTGAGGCTATTACAGATGTTAGACTAACTTTAGGCTGTTCAAACCTGAGAGTTACTCTGAGTACAGTACATACCAAAGGTATCTCCACATCCTCATACGGCAGCTTGTCTTCCCGCCACGCATCATCAATCAAGTCCAGAATTCTGCCGTCTCGCTGTACCTCACTGTCCATTTAATCGGTTGTCAGACCACACTAATGAATCCTGGAGTTACAGACGTGGATATGCCTTAAAGATAAAGAAATGAGCAAGTGCAGATAAAGCCTTTTCCACAACATTTATAAATACAGGAGTATTTCAAATACAGGATGTCAGTCCTCCAAGTTAAACATGATCTGTTCTACATGTTCCTGATCTCCATCCCCTTTGATGTCTCATTTTCACACCTTACCCTTCCTTATCTCCCTGTCGCCCTCTCCCGATACTCAGTCTGAAGAAGGGTCTCGACCTGAATCGTCACCCATTCCTTTTATCCAAAGATGCTGCCTGTCCAGCTGAGTTCAATCAGTCTGAAGAAAGGTTTCGGCCCGAAACGTCACCCATTCCTTTTATCCAAAGGTGTTACCTGGCCCGCTGAGTTACTCCAGCATTTTGTGTCTACTTAGGTGTAAACCAGCATCTGCAGTTCCTTCCTACATTTTCAAATCCAGCATCCTTTTGTTACCATGGGTTCACACAAACCTGTTCTTCATTACACATATGTTAAGTCAAATGTAAACCAAGAGGCTGTAGTTGCTTGAATCTAAGACTGAAAAACACTTTGGACCCTCTTTGTCCTTTACCGCTCCCACCCTCCCCTCCCACCCTCTCCTTCCTGCCATCAACCCCTTTATTCATCCCCTTTGATGTCTCATTTTCACACCTTACCCTTCCTCATCTCTGTCACCCTCTCCCAGTACTCAGTCTGAAGAAGGGTTTTGGCCCGAAAATTGCCTATTTCCTTCGCTCCATAGATGTTGTTGCACCCACTGAGTTTCTCCAGCATTTTTGTGTACTCTTTATTCATCCTCCCTCCCCCTACCATCCACTACAAGCTCCACCGTCCCTCCCACTTACTAACAACCTCCCCCCCTCCACACACACACACACATACACATATACACACACACATATACATACACACACACATACATACATACACACACACATATACATACACACACACACACACACACATACACACACACACACATATACATACACACACACACACACACACACACACACACACACACACACACACACACACACACACACACACACACACACACATACACACACACATATACACACACACACACACACACACACACATACACACACACACATACATACACACATACACCTTCTTCTCCTCCTCCCTCTCCAACCTTCATCAATCCTTCCCCCTCCTCCCATCACCAACTCCACCGTTCCTCCATCCCCTCTCCTCCTCTTCCTTTACCCCAACACCTTGATTCATCCTCCACCCACAAGCTCCACCCTCCCTCCATAACTCCCCTCCCCCCTCCACAAACTCCCCACAACCTCCATCTTCCCAACAACAACCCCTCTCTCTCTCCCTCTCCAACCCCTTCATTCATCCTCCCTCACTCCACCGTCCCTGCCACTTACCAACAAGAACCAACCCCTCTCTTCTCTCTCCTTCCCTCTCTCCCTCTGTGTGCACCGACAGGAAGGTCTGCTGTCCTCTATAAACGATCCGACGGCTCCCACCGGCCCGGCTAAAGGTACCGGATTACAGGCTGATGCAGGGGAGAGCAAAGATCCTATAGCAGAACTCTGCTATAGGATCTTTGGAGGAGAGGGAGGAGGAAGGAGTGGGAGAGAAGAGGAGAGGGGAGAAGAGGTGAGAGGAGAGAGGAGGGGAGGAGAGGAGAGAGGGGGGAGGAGAGGAGAGAGGAGAGAGTGGGGGAGAGTAGGAGAGAGGAGGTGAGAGGAGAGGAGGGGAGAGAGTAGGAGGGGAGAGGGGAAAGTAGGAGGGGAGAGGAGGGGAGAGGAGAGGGGAGGTGAGAGGAGAGGAGAGGAAAGGGGAGAGGGGAGAGAGGGGGGAGAGGGGGGAGAGGAGGTGAGAGGAGAGAGTGGGATAGAGGAGGTGAGAGGAGAGGAGGAGAGAGGAGGCGTGGGTGCTTTCTCCCCCTCTGCTGCAGTGTGCGGGGGAAAAAGAGTTATGGGAGGTGCTGCTGCACCTTCTCTTGCTCGCTGGGCTGGGAGGGAAGAGAGATCAGTGAGAGTGAGAGGTGAATACAGAAGGAAGTGGAGGATTGGGTGAAAGGGGTTCTAACTCTAAGGCAGGGGATCTAGACACTCTCTTGGCTGAAATTAAGACCACAATTTCAGGCAATTTCAATAATCACGAAGGGAGGCACAGCATTTCTGAGTATAACAGCAACATCTGGGTTATGTTAAATTAAAGGAATCTAGCCCGTGTTTAAAAAATGTTTGAGGAGAAACACAGAAATCCATGTTGCATTCAGGGTTTTCATATTTTCCCTTGAAAGTCTGGCCTTCAATATTTTATTGTCACAAGTACCTAGGTACAGTAATATTCCTTGCTTTTGCATACAAAATGTGTGGCAGAAGTGGGATTCGAATCCACACCTCCAGTTGGTGACCAGAACACCCGCTCTACTTCAGAAGGACTTTATTCCTTGAGCCTGGCACCTTAGACCATTTGGCTATCCTGACATTCTGGCCATAATCACAAATGTTCCATTACAACGTTTAAGAAGGAACTGCAGATGCTGGAGAATCGAAGGTAGACAAAAATGCTGGAGAAACTCAGCGGGTGAGGCAGCATCTATGGAGTGAAGGAAATTGGCAATGTTTCGGGTCGAGACACTTCTTCAGACTGATGTGAGGATGGGGGGGGGCCAGGATGAAGAAAGGAAGAGGCGGAGACAGTAGGCTGAGGGAGAGCTGTGAAGGGGAGGAGAAAGCAGGGACTACCTGAAATTAGAGATGTCAATGTTCATACTGCTGGGGTGTTAACTGCCCAAGCGAAATATGAGGTGCTCCTCCTCCAATTTATGGTGGTCCCCACTCTGGCCATGGAGGAGGCCCAGGGCAGAAAGGTCGGATTCGGAATGGGAGGGGGAGTTGAAGTGCTGATCCACCAGGAGATCAGGTAGGTTAATGCGAACCGAGCGGAGGTGTTGGGCGAAGCGATCGCCAAGCCTACGTTTGGTTTCACCGAAGTAGAGCAGCTGACACCTAGAGCAGCGGATGCAATAGATGAGGTTGGAGGAGGTGCAGGTGAACCTCTGCCGCACCTGAAAATATATTGTAATGTTCCATTAGAATATCACAGTGGACTTTGGTGTTGTGGACCTTGTGATCATATTCTGGCGCGCTACTGGAGGGATGTTGCTCTATTACTGGAGGGATGTTCCTTCATTATTAATTGTAGGTTGCATCTGCTAGCTTGGGTGGAGCACAACCAGAGCAAGAACCGGTCATCAGGTCCCTCAAGACAGGCTGGATGAATGGGCAGATTAAATTTAACGGAGGGGTGACATAAAAAAGAGGGCGACAGAGTGGTAGAATTGGTGCTTTACACCAGCAGGGGCCTGGGTTCGATCCTAACCATGGGTGCTGTCTGTACAGAGTTTATGCATTCTCCTTGTGACCGCACGGGTTTTCTCTGGAAACTCCAGTTTATTCCAACATTCCAAAGACGTGCAGGTTTGGAGATTGATTGACTAATGTAAATTGTCCCTAGTGTGTCGGAGTGCTAGTGCACGGGGTGATCACTGTTAAAATGGCACAATTATTGAGGGTTTTTTTTCCCAAACGGGAAGCTTATGGAATCCAGTTATATTAGTTTGTCATTATTGGAATAGCAAGTCTAGTTCTTGAGCACCGCACTTTCAGAAAGATGCACAGGCCTTTAGGAGTATGCAGGGAGAAAGTACCTGAATAATTTCACTGTTTAGGAACTTGATTTACAGGGATACATTGGGAAAACTGGGATTGGTTCCCTTACAACAGAAAAGGGTGAGAGGGGATTTGATGGAGGTACGTAGATATATTTTACGTAAATGGAAATGGTTTGCATTTCGTTGTCTCTGTACTGTACACGGACAATGACAATTAAAATTGAATCTGAATCTGAATCTTTGCAGAATCATTAAGGACCCATGGTTATAGGAGAGTAATTTGCAAATGAACCCCAAAAAAAGAATGCTTCGGAATTCCCTCGCCCCAACTCTATAATGACTAGATGAAGTCCTGGATTACGTTACCACAGTGGTGGTGGAGAAATATCCAGTGAAGATCTTTACAAGAAAGCAGGTCTTGACAAAAAACAGGTCTCGCTTAGCAGAAACATATTTGTAGCGCATTGCTGGATCAAAGCAAAACAGAAAGAGCTGAATGAAATTTGTCTGCATTGCGACCTTTATGTGGCTTAAGGTGAGGTTGTGGTGAATGTAATGAACAAAAAATACTCTCTCACTTGTTTGTTACGTTTACTGCATTCACTGCGGTAGAAATTTAATCTGCATGTTTCTTGTTTAAACATTGCCGATCGTCTTTTCTGGCTCCTATTTTTCGAAACCCAAAATTACAATTATAGTACAAAAAAAAGTAGACACAACGTTCTTGATGAAGTGAGAAGACAAACGCAGCATTGAAAAGCAAGAAACAACATTCCCAGACAATCAGATAATTTGGAAGGGCACCAGATGATTGGTCAGCGACCAAGCTAGCGAGGGTTTGTCCAAAGAAACAGCTACCCTTCGAGGTTGTGATCAACAAATGTAGCACAACCCAACCAACTCGAGTCCCACCATTGTGCCACAGTCTATCCAAAACTTCCATGAGTTATAACACAAGAGTATATCACTATTGTTAATAAAAGGTTCAAGCTGATAACAGAATGGAGGCCAACTTTACTACCATTTTTCAAGCCTTGATGCACCTAGCTTTTCATAAGACAGCTACATTTTGTAAAATCTAGTACATAAAATGTACAAATCCACTTTTATTATAGAAGTTTCATACTTGCAAATGGATAACTAAGGATTCAAATAATTGAGAATGTACAATATAATAAAGGACATAACACTTACTATGGGCTTTTGTACCTTTCAAAAACAAAAATATTTATAAGCATGTACAATTGTAGGCATGTACAACTGTGAACTTTCAGATTAACTGCTGATACAAGTAGGCTAATAGCTGTTCAATGATGGCAGTTATTTCATAGATGTACACTTAATTTACAGTAACAAAGTTCTAAAAGCATTTCATTTTCACTCCCTTGAAAGCTGCTTTTGCAATACCTTTGAATATGTTATGGAAAAATGCTAATCCGTTTATATTGCAACTTTAGTTTTGAATGTTAATGTGTCTAGTACCAGCCATTTAACTATTTGGTTATGCTCAATTCATGAAGTTACTGTCCAACAATTTCATCACCAAAATGGAAAAAAGTAATGATTGGAATGCTGCTTGATAAGTTAGTCTTCACAAAAGCCTACATTTTTCAGGAGAAATCAAACTTTTCCATGATACAGTACATATTTACTTTTCCTCCCGACAGAACATTTAGCACACATCATACAATGCATTCTGCCATTCTCTCTCAACCTTGGGTTAATTGTTTACATATAAAAACACGCATGGAATTAAAACCATGAACATTACAAAGACTTTTTGCTTTTAAAATTGTTTCAATTAGTATTTTATCCGAATCTCCCAATGTCTAAATATTGTTACAAATGGGATATTCATATTACAAAGCATAGAAACTATAAGGAAAAACAAAATCACACCATACAATTATAGAAAAGGCAACAATAGGCAAGAATGTAACATTTGCATTGAAAATGGCTGGACAATTATTTGTCATAAGTATCTTGGATAAGGTTCCTTGATCATCCAAGGCAATACTTTTACGAGACAGACCTTCATTAAGTATCAATTAAATACTTTTTATCTCCCTTATCCTTGCACAGAATGTGATATTAGTACCATCTTCTGTTTATGAAGAAGGCTGTTTGATGCATGTATCTTCATGTTGATATTGTTTCTAACCTGGAATCACGTTACATTGTTTTCTCTTGCTCGTCTCCACTACACTCTCAAACATCCAACCTCTCGACAGTCAACTTTCAAAGGGCAACTGTGGCAGACAGGCAGAGTGGTGCGGCTGGAAGAGCTGCTGCCTCACAGCTCCAGCAACCAGAGTTCTGTTTGGGCTTAAGGTACCATGCGGAGCTTGCACATTCTCTCTGCAAGCTCGTGGGTCCCCCCCCCCCCTTACCGGATGCTCCAGTTTCTTCCCACACCCTACAAGGAGTATGGGATGGGAGATTAATTGGCCACTGTAAATTCCTCCTCCGGTGTAGGCAAGCGATAAAATCTGGGGAAATAAATTGATGGGAATGTGGGGACAACAGGTTACAAGAAAAATTGATAGGGAGTTGGGATGAGCTGGCATTGATGCAACAGCTGAAATGGCCTCCTATCTGAAGGAAATATGGAATATCTTGTATATGGAAATATGGAATCATCATTCATTAGATTTAAACTCCAAGCAAATATATCCATAAAATTGCTGACTGCCCTCAATGATTACAGCTTCAAATTAGGCAAAAATATACGAGGCCGCATTTCAATAGAAACTGCAAAAGCAAATTTCAAAATCGGGAATACATCAATTTCGAGGAACAAAAATGTTTGGAACTTTGTCCAACTAGATATGCTTAGTTGGACAATGAATTTGATGTCGCTTTCTGGTTCAATGAACTTCAACAATCCCTATTTTTTCCAATCACTTTTCTATTGTGCCCTTTTTTATCTCACGACAATGAAAATAATTTTACACCCAGTAAAGTGCGGTTGAAGTGTAGCAGCCAATTTGCACATAACAAGGAATTTGAACAGAGATCAACCTTAATGCTGTTTGTTGAGGCTGCTTTTCAAAAATAATGCCTCATGCTAATTAAATCCACGAGGCACAGGTTCAAAGTCTCATCTGAGAAATGTACTCAATGGAATGATACTGGAACCCACAAACTACTGAGCAGCACGGGCAAACTTGCCACTTGACACCAAGCGACATGCAAAAATCATGCTTACATCTCTAATAAAATATTTATTTTGAATTTGTTAAAAACTAGTAACAGATTGGAATATGCTTTTTAAGTGAGATTGTCTTATTAGTACAACAGGAAAGCGATAGCTGCTAAAGCGCATACAGAGTAAAATCAGTCTCACCTCACTAAATTAGTCTTTGCTATTAATGGTGAAACAGGCTAATACACTGGTATAGATTCCAGAACAAATCAAAGACACAACAACAGAAAAAGATTTTTAAAGTATTTTTGCAATTACTTCAATATTGACAGCACACATTCAAATACTTTACATTTAAAATTATCCCTTTGTAAACTGAAATATCAACCAGTGGTGCGGCCTTTAATACAAATGTACCCTGGAAGATATAATTACGATGTATCTATACTGATGCACAAATCGACATTAGACAAAAAAAACACTGCAGGTGCTGGAAATCTGAAATAAAAACAGAAGCTTCCAAATGTGCAGTTGGTCTGGCAGCATGTGAGGAGAGAAATAGAATTATTGTTTCTGCTTGATGACCTTTCATTGGAACTGCGGGAAAAAAAGTTAAACACAAAAAAGATACAGAGAAAGAGGAGATTTACAATATAGTGATTTGGGAGAGAATATGTAACTACTGGCAAGATGAAAAAAAGGCAGCAAAAAGGTTGGTGCGTTTAAATGGAGAATTAGCTATTTCCATGCAATATGGAATGACTGCCGAAAATCTCAAAAGTGGCCAGTGTCTCTGACACCATTGCTTTTTATTTTTCAGGTACAGTCCGAGTGCTAACGTGCCTAGACAGAAGATGGTGTTTTCCCCCTGGATTTGCAATGAACTCAGCAATGGAACAGTATTGGAGACAAGTGTGTGCAGTATGGAGAGTTTAATTTGAAGCTCAAGGTCAAGCTTGCAGGCAAAGTGAAATCATTTTGCCAGGGAGTATTCAAAACTGTGGCGCAGCGGTAGAGTTGCTGTCTTACAGCACCAGAGACCTGGGTTCGATCCTGACTAAGGGTGCTGTACATACGGAGTTTGCACGTTCTCCCAGTGAGGAGACCGCGTGGGTTTTCTCCAGGTGCTCCGTCTCCTCCCACATTACAAAGATGTGCAGGTTTGTAGGCTTCTGTAAATTGTTGCTACTGTGCAGGATAGAGCTAGTGTATGAGTGATCTCCGGTCAGTGTGGATTTGGGGAGCCGAAGGGCCCGTTTTCATGCCATATCTCTAAACTAAAACAACAGTTCCCAACGTCAATAACTAAAACATGTTTAAAGCTCCAGTAAACTTCAGGAAAAAAAAACAAAGTCTCCACGTAAAGGCTTTTGCACCTATAGAGGTAGCAGATGCAGGATGCCATTTTGTTTTCCACAAAATCTGAATTTCTACCCACAGATTTTCACCCTGAATATCCACGCTAAATTATTGACCACCTCATCCAAGTGAGTCTATTTAAGAATATAGGGGTCCCCATAGTCACAAGCCTCCTTGTTCCTCAGTTGCCAGTATATATTTCTGCTTAGGTTGGCATTCCAGCTCTTAGGCAGAAACAGTGCATATCTGTAACACTGCTGAGAATTAACAAGTGAAAAATCTGCATAACAGATGAAAATTGCAAGCAGCATTGAAGCCCTCAGCTTCTCAGATACTCCCAAAATTGAAGCTCTCAGTATCTCAGGTGCAGTAGTTATTTAAGCAAACTTGATTTGTTTCATTTTCTGCATGTACATAATTTTATATAAGATCATGGAAACAAAGAGAATAAAATAGCATTCTATACTGAACAGGAAGTAGTCAAAAGTAGTATAATGTTAATAAAAGCAATTATTTTTCTGGTTTTAAGAATGAATACCCTGTCATTTTTTTTCAAGTGCCCATTTTGACAATCATTTGTCCCCAAGGAGGGACATTTAAAGTAGTTCATAAAATTTTTATATCTCCCTCTGTAGTCAATTCCAAAATACATCTCCAGAATTAGGTCACAATATTTCTGAAAGTTTGATGTAATCAGGAACATTCTCTCTTTTCCCAGCTCGTTATTTTAATCAAACTTACTGGTTTTATACAATGAAATAGGATTTTCCAAAAGTACTAATATGAATACAGAGGCCCCATTGTTGGATGTTAAACATTATATTGTGCCTTTAAATCTAGTTTTAACTCCTACAACAGAGGGGCTTTTACTTGAAACACACCACAAAAACAACGTGCCTTGTTAGAAGGAATGTTACATTTAACAAGAAAATCCACCTTGGAGCATCCGTGCTTCAAGTCTAACACGGACAATGTGCCTCTCGTGCCTGGAGTGAAATGGCAAATTGGAATGTTAAAATCTGTACATGATTTTTAGCAGAATAACGACACCTCTACTTTGAAAGAAAAATCAATGAAATTTTACACATGCACACACATGCAAATCGGTTAGCCAGGGTAAACAAAAAAGTGTGATTTTGAGTATTCAAACTAGCTTTCTGAATAAGTTGATCTCTTCTGTATACTTGGAATATATTCAGGAATGTCTAATAGCTAATGACCAAGTCCTTTTGAAACAGTCAACTTATACAGCACACATGACAAGACCTTAAAGTTGGTGAGAGCAGCCAACAGAATCTTACGGCATAGAAATGGGTCCTTAGGCCCATGTTCATGCGAACATCAAATATCCATGTATACTGATCCCATTTATCAATGATATTTTATGCACTGTTAATGGAAAATTCAAATATTTCTGAAATAAAACCACCAAATAATCTTTAACCAAAACAAGGTCAACAATGGCAGAATTCTGTATAATAATATGCAGAATAGATTGCTGTGTTATCACGGGCAAGTAGGTTCAACACCAGCGTGTAGAGTAGAGTTTTCAAAGGTAATTGATCAATTTTCCACATACGATAGCTGATTTAAAAACAAAGCAGGTGTTCATGGTGGATGAAAACTTGTGTCCGAGGAACATCGGGTTAATGGTAGAAGAATTCAGTTTCTAAGCTTTGCTTGCATTGGTATGCTCCATCACACATCTTTAAAGCAACATAAAATCTGTTTTAACTTGATATTAAAACACAGAGACAACAAGTTAACTTTCAGTCCGTCTTCTCTTGTCCTAAAGATGTCGTCTGAAGGGGAACAAGAATCAACTTTGAACCCTCATTACTTTCCTTTGATTTTTTTTTTTTGCAGTTTATATTGCTAACTCGGGATAGAGGCAGGAATGTGAACTAGTTATCCGCATCTAGATTTGAAATCAAAGGTTTGCTTTCAGCATTTGCAGACCCTTCGTAACGCTGAGACGCAATGGCGGCCTGGTGGGACATACTCTTTCGAACTATGTCTCCTTTTCGCCACAAAGTGATTTCCTGCAAAGTAAAATAGGGAGACACATGAAGCAGGTTTGTACACTTGGAACAGCTGTAAATTCAAGGACTTTTCAGCAACTTTCAAGGTCCAAAAATCACGTTTTCAAGAACCAAAACCCAGCAAGTATTGATGGTTTCTTGCAGGCTCGGAGCTCCATCGCTGGGCCACGGCCCAGCGATGGAGCTCCGGGCCTACAAGAAACCATCAATACTTACTGGAGATGAGCAGCAACCGCGATAAGCAGCAACAACATTCACCGGCTTCCCGGCCTGGACCGACCGAAACTGCCGCAGCTGCCGACTCTCGCCGCCACTGTCGCTGACCTTCACTGTCTCCCGGGGACCACCCATGCTATCTGTACTCCAGCCCCTCACGGTTCTCCACCAGCGACTCCGCCGACCCTCACCTCTCCACCGGCTGGGCCGGAGGTGTCACCTCACCAGCGTTCCAGGCTCAGCACCAGGCCCACAACCTCCTCGATGCAGACAGCACGTGGTCTGACTCAATAGACAATAGGTGCAGGAGTAGGCCTTTCAGTCCTTCGAGCCAGTACCGCCATTCAATGTGATCATGGCTGATCATCCCCAATCAGTACCCCGTTCCTGCCTTCTCCCCATATCCCCTGGCCGCTATTTTTAAGAGCCCTATCTAGCTCTCTTGAAAGCATCCAGAGAACCTGCCTCTACCGCCCTCTGAGGCAGAGAATTCCACAGACTCACCACTCTCTGTGAGAAAAAGTGTTTCCTCGTGTCCGTTCTAAATGGCTTACTCCTTACAGACAGCAGTGCAGCAAGCACGACCAGGAATTAGTTTAGAACTCATCCACAGTACTAGAACAATTACTTTTCTCTGGTTTCGCTCCAGTGTGTGATGATCACCGACTTATTTAACTCAGTGAGGAAAAAGTGTTTCCTCGTCTCTGTTCTAAATGGCTTACTCCTTATTCTTCAACTGTGGCCCCTGGTTCCCCCAGCATCGGGAACAGGAAACAAGTGTTTCCTGCCTCTAGCGTGTCCAAAGCCAACAATCTTATATGTTTCAATGAGATACCCTTCTCATCCTTCGAAACTCCAGTGTACAAGCCCAGCTGCTCCATTCTCTCAGCACATGACAGTCCCACCATCCCGGGAAATAACCTTGTACTCTGCTGGGTCTTACTGCTCCCCCCTCCTACAAGGGAACCTCAGTAGTGATGGGTCTTCCCCTTCCCCCCCCTCCTTTTAACCAGGCAAAGCAAGGTGTAACTACAGAGTAGGAGCCTGAAATTTTTTGTTGAGCCTTAAATTCTGCACAAAACAGAGCTGCTGGCTAATAAATCTTGGGTGTGCTAGAAACTAAAACACAGTTACTTGTGCATCATTTAATACTTACCTGCTGTTTGAAATATCTCCTTTCCTCCTCATCAATAAGAACAAGATTGAGGTAGTACCGTACAGAGAACTTCTTGTTGATATCCCTCATGGATGGAGTCAATTCATAGCCAGCCAGAAAAAGTCTGATAGGAATGGATTCACCTAAACAACACAAAACAAACCTATAAACCTGGATCAATCAAATTGATAACTTTATATTTTACAATAGACAATAGGTGCAGGAATAGGCCATTCGGCCCTTCGAGCCAGCACCGCCATTCAATGTGATCATGGGTGATCATCCCCAATCAGTACCCCGTTCCTGCCTTCTCCCCATATCCCCTGACTCCTCTATTTTTAAGAGCCCTATCTAGCTTTCTCTTGAAAGCATCCAGAGAACCTGCCTCCACCTCCCTCTGATGCAGAGAATTCCACAGACTCACCACTCTCTGTGAGAAAAAGTGTTTCCTCGTCTCCGTTCTAAATAGCTTACTCCTTACAGACAGCAGTGCAGCAAGCACGACCAGGAATTAGCTTAGAACTCATCCACAGTACTAGAACAATTACTTTTCTCTGGTTTTGCTCCAGTGTGTGATGATCACCGACTTGTTTAACTGGCAGAAAAGTCAATTGCAATGCTCTGTGATACATGATGAACAAGGCTTTAAGGTGGAGTCACAGGACACAGCGAGGGCATGTACATCAACCTCTCACATAGAGATATCACAACACTGCAGAGAATCAGAGCTTCATTAGCGAAATCCCAGATTACATTCAAGCAGTAGGTTTGATAATGGTCTGACAATCTGAGCAGACTACGAACAAATCAGAGAATGAGTCTCACAAAAAAAAATCAATAACAATTGTACAAAACTGGAATTGAAAACCTGGTAGAAGAAACCAGCTACACACACACACACACATGCATCTGCAGTTCCTTCTTGAACACACAAACTGGTTTACTAATGTAATGCAATATTTCCGGGGGAAAAAACGACCTGTCATAGAGTTATACAGTACGGAAACAGGCTCTTCAGCTCACCCTGTCCATTCCAACCAAGATGCCCCATCCGGTTTAGTTTATTGTCACATGTACTGAGGTACAGTGAAAAACATTTGTTGTGTGCTATCCAGACAGCGGCAAGCCAATACAATATGATTTCGAGCCATTTACAGTGTGTAGGTACATGATAAGGGAATCACGTTTAGTGCAAGGTAAAGTCAGCAAAGTCCGATCAAGGATAGGCCGAGGGTCACCAATCAGGTAGATAGTAGTTCAGGACTGCTCTCTGGTTGTGGTAGGTTGATGGGCCATAGGGCTTGTTTCCACACTGTATCTCCAAACCAAACTCAAAAGGTTTTACAATTCCACATTTTACAGTTGAACTCCTGACTTTCACATACTCACCTCTGACTGGGGCTCCATCCATTATTTCATATTTTGCTATTGTGTCATTTTCATGAAACACATTTGGTCCAGTTCCTGTAGTCTCCCTTTTAATGATGTCAATTTCCATATGCTTGATTTTGATGCGAACTAATAAGAAATATATCTTCCCCACAATTACATCCTTCAAATGGTACCTGGAATTGCAGGAGATAAAAATTAAACACTCACACACACTAAGTTTTTAAATCTCCTTTTTCTGTTATTGTGTCTTTGGTTTGTTCTGGAATCTCTACCAGTTTATGAACCGGTTTCACCATTAATAGAAAAGACTAATTTGGTGAGGTGAGACTGATTTTACTCTGTATGTGCTTTAACAGCTATCACTTTGTTGAATTAATAAGACAATCTCACTTTAAAAGCATAGTTCAATCTGGTACTAGTAGTTTTTACAGACAAAAAATTATTGTATTTCCCTGCTGTTTTAAAAATCCTCACTTAGCATTTGTGTGTAAAATATGGAAGGAATGCATTAAGTAAAAAAATAGATTATTTAAAAATAAATACATCATTCTTCAAACCAACACATCAAGTATGTTACGGGGAGAAGGCAGGAGAATGGGGTTAGGAGGGAGAGATGGATCAGCCATGATTGAATGGTGGAGTAGACTTGATGGGCTGAATTCTGCTCCTATCACTTATGAACTCTGCTGCTATTACTTTATAAGGCAGAACAGAAATTAGACAGTGTAAGGTTGAGTTGTGCAAGGTGCCTCAGTTTTCAGAATACACCAAATTTGTTGCTATATGTCAACTAAATTGTGCACATCCATAAAACACTTCGTAAAATCCAAAAGGTCAATAAAACATCCGATTCAATCTTCGAACCATCAAATCTCATTACATGGCATTGGATTTTTCATAAATCTAAACACACTTTCCAGGAACATTTTCAGATCAGAATACGGTGTCCAAACTTAGCAGTTGTGACATAACTAAGAGAGTTGCTAAGCTATTCAGACTCGGGGATATAGATGGGTTTGGAGTCATTCAGACATGACCAAGCAAGGATGGTAGACTTCCTCCCCAGCAGACCAGTGAACTAAAAGGCAACACAGGAGTTTGTTCCATGGTCATTATTACTAAAGTTAAGACACAAAATGCTGGAGTAATTCAACGGGTGAGGCAGCATCTCTTGAGAGAAGAAATGGGCGACGTTTCGGGTCGAGACTGTGCAGGTTTGTAGGTTAATTGGCCTCTGTAAATTCCAGGTTAGAACTAGTGTACGGGTGATTGCTGGCCGGCAAGGTCTCAGTGGGCCAAAGGGGCCCGTTCCCACGCTGTATGTCTAAATTAAACTAAAGATATGACAGCACTAATCTTAAAAACTGTGAACCAATTATCTTAGCAAATTCTAAAGAAGTGGACCACAAATATACTCACATTTGTACACTAGGCTGGGACGTCAGTAATTTCCACCATTTATAGCTTCACACCAATAAGCAATAACCCACAAACAACAACACAAAAATAAAATACAGATAATCTGACCCAAGAGAAATTTAAGGGATTTAATTCTGAAGGGTCCTGACCTGAAATGTCATCTGCGCATTTCATGTTGCACTTTGTGGTGGTTTGATTAAGGGAACAACATTCGTTGGCACATTGGGGTTAATCACCTTCTTATTCTTTGACTTATTATAACAGGATCTTTTACACCCAAAGCAGATTAGCTTTGGGTAACTGTCTTATTCGACAACTGTCTTAAACAGGACATTGAGTACCGACCTCTCTCAATTCTGCTCAGAGTGTTGGCCTGAAACACATTTCTGTTAAAAGTGGGAGCGGGTTCAAATGTCGCATTCACAAGGGGCTGGAAGGCCCAGTGATGCAGCAGGTAATGCTGCTGCCTCACCACTCCTGCAGCCCAAGTTTGATCATCATCTTGGGTAATATCTGTCTGGAGTTTGTGCAATCTTTGACTTCATTTTCTCCTATATCTCAAAGATGTTTTCATTGGTCGATTAATTGCCTACCACAAACTATCCTAAGCATGGGTAGGCGGTGGGGGAATCATCCTGGAGCTAATGTGCCACAAGCAAAAATAGTTACAGGGAAATACACGGGAGAACTGCATTGATCGAAGTGTGAGCATTGACACAGTTGCTCAATGTCGTAAGAAAACATGGAAACATGGGCAATAAGGAAATCACTGGAGCAAGACGTGTTGGACTGTTCTTGCATAGAACTGATACAGGTTGAATTGCCTCCTTCCTTGCTGTAATAATTCCACATGGAGAATATGAGCTTCTCAATTCATGCAGGATCCGGAGCTGGGGCAGCGGCCCAGAGCGGAGACTGCAGAACCCAGAGCTGGGGCAGCGGCTCGGAGCGGACACTGCAGAACCCGGAGCTGGGGCAGCGGCCCAGAGCGGAGACTGCAGAACCCAGAGCTGGGGCAGCGGCTCGGAGCGGACACTGCAGGACCCGGAGCTGGGGCGGCGGCCTGGAGCGGAGACTGCAGGACCCGGAGCTGGGGCGGCTGCCCGGATCTGGGGCGGCTGCCTGGAGCTGATGCTGTGGAGGGCCGTCTCTGAGCGGAGACGGCGTTCCGGCTTTCGGCGGCGGCGACATCACCACAGAGGTCCGCTGGACTGGAGGGCGACATCTCCGGCCTGGATCGATCGCCTCAGCACAGAGGGAGAACAAGGAGGGAAGAGACGGAGACTAAGACTTTGCCTCCATCACAGTGAGGATGTGCTTGGTGAACTCACTGTGGTGGATGTTTAATTTGTGTTTATTGTATGTTTTGTTTTTATTGGTTCTGTGTACGACTGCAGGCAACATAATTTCGTTCAGACCAAAAGGTCTGAATGACAATAAAGGAATCTAAATCTAAATCTAAATCAATAAGGCGTAGAATGCTAAGCCGAGGCAATCACAACGAGAAAGAGATTCCGCTTGTATGAAACTAACACATAACCTGTATTCTTTAATCAAGTTTGTCTTGTTCCAGATCCTGTCACTCATGATATTCTCATATGGTTACATGCAGCTTTGTTCTTCCTTTCCCAATACATTGAAAACAGCAGGTTTTCATGACACATACTTTGATTTGTTGTATTCGAATTCAATGTGTAGGCAGTCTTCAATCCCAACTTCCATTTTGATCGATGAATTCATCTCAGGGTACGTACTGAGGGTGTGCACAACGACATCCGTTTCCTTGGTAATATCGTTTAACCTGCGGCTGATGGTTGCTCTCAGAAAGTACCTGAATTGGGGAGATGTGGAAGAAAAACACTGAGCTTGTCATGGACATTTCCAGTACAAAAGACAAGTTCCAGCACAACCCACTGCATTAATGCCAGCCCATAAAAGCTATTTAAGATAATCCCACTTCTTATCAAATAACCCCTATTGGTTACAGCAATTCTCTTCTTGCATGTAAAAGGGACTTCTACCTCCATCAACGTTTAAAGGCAGCAAGTTCCACCCCCCACCCCCACCACCACTATATCGGTGAAAATATGTTTCCCTCTTCACTGCCCACATTGAACAACCGTACCATTATTTATATTACCTTTCTGCTGAAGGAACTGGCATGAACTGGAAGAGTCTATCTATGCTTCATAATGTTAAGTAGATTTATTACATTGCCCGTACACAAAAATGCTGGAGAAACTCAGCGGGTGCAGCAGCATCTATGGAGCGAAGGAAATAGGCGACTGAGTCTGAAGAAGGGTTTTGGCCCGAAACCCTTCTTCATTTCCTTCGCTCCATAGATGCTGCTGCACCCGCTGAGTTTCTCCAGCATTTTTGTGTACCTTTGATCTTCCAGCATCTGCAGTTCCTTGAACACTTTATTACATTGCCCTTCAGCTTCCTTTGTTCCAAAGTACAGAATGTGAAAGAAATGCAATTCCAGATTATAATCCTCAAACGTAATCCCTTGGCGCACAGGAAGCAAACATTATAATATCATTTAAATTAGCTGACGATCTGTTGGGAGCATTATTCTGCGCAGATGAACTTTCGTTTAATTTAGAGAAACAGGCCCTTGGACATACCGAATCAGCGATCCCCATACACCATCACAATCCTACACATGAGGGACAATTTACAACCAAAGTAAATTAACCTACAAACCTCTACAACTATGGGATGTGGGAGGAAACCGGAGCACCCGGGGAAAACCCACTTGGTCATGGAGAGAACGTAAAAAAACCCTCGGTACAGGCAGCACCCTCAGTCAGGATCGAACCCGGGACCCAGGCGCTGTAAGGCAGCAACTCTACCAACCGCTGCACCACCGTGCATAAAACAAATATTAATTCTGCATTCTTCACAATAATAACAAGACCCAAAGAGGCTGGACTCACCGTAACTTCACATTCTGACCAGTGTACGACTCGTATGGCTTTTCTACATGTGTAAACTCAAAGTCAAATGTTTGGGATTGTGTCATCTCACCAGGTCGGGCCAGATCTTTTACCAGAGACACAAACTCATGGTGATTTCCTCGGTCGTAGTACAGTTCTATTAAAAGAAGCATGTGTTTAAACTTTACAACGTCCAAATATCATTTGTCCATCCACACATTTCTCACAAAAGGCACAGAATCTGTTAAAGTGAAGTCATTTTTTTCCCTTAATTTCCTTTTATCCGACTCATTCTTCTACGTGCAGCTTAGAAACGTAGCTGGATCCACTTATACTTCAGCCTGCCAATAATCTTCACAACAAATTAAGAGCAGGCTTTCAGCATTTTATAATCCAATAATGTCTTTATCTTCACGATGTTCTGACATTTCAAATGCCTCAAGTAAGTGTCGCGGATAATCAGCTTCTCAAATATTCACAATTCTACCATTATGATTAAAATGAAATTCATGCAAGTGTGCTGATTTTCAGTGTAGATCTTCCAATTCTGGCAGCTACACCCGGTCGCTCCCTCATCTCCCCTCCCCCATCAGACAGGTGTAGAAGTTTGAAAATGCATACCTCCAGATCAGGGACAGCTTCTTTCCAGCTGCTATCAGGCAACTGAACGCTCATCGAATCATCTAGAGTGTGGCACTAACCTCCCATCTACCTCATATATCCTCATAGCCTTCAGTGTTATATTTTGCTGTGTTGTGCCCTTTCTCCTTCATCTATAGTTTAGTTTATTGTCACGTGTACCGAGGGACAGTGAAAAGCTTTTGTTGCGTGCTACCCAGTTAGTGGAAACACAATGTGGACAGCTAGATTGTAATCATGCATTATCTTTTCGTTGACTGGATAGCACACAAACAAAATCTTCCCACTGTACCTCATACATGTGACAAAGATAAACTAAACTAAACCTTTGTGCCACACATGCAAGTGGCACTTTCTTCATATGTTATTCAGCGTGGAGGAAATTACATAGAAACATAGAAATTAGGTGCAGGAGTAGGCCATTCGGCCCTTCGAGCCTGCACCGCCATTCAATATGATCATGGCTGATCATCCAACTCAGTATCCCGTACCTGCCTTCTCTCCATACCCCCTGATCCCCTTAGCCACAAGGGCCACATCTAACTCCCTCTTAAATATAGCCAATGAACTGGCCTCAACTGCCCTCTGTGGCAGAGAGTTCCAGAGATTCACCACTCTCTGTGTGAAAAAAGTTCTTCTCATCTCGTCAAATTGTCAGCCAAGGGATGCCCACAGGTGATGTTCGGGAGATTGTTCCTATGCTTGTGCTTAACTTAATACCATGAGAATTTTCAGAGCTCCCATCTGAAGATATAGCTATATAACTATACAGTAAACTTCTGATGAATCTGTCCTTTATGTTGGAGAATGTACATCTATGGATTACAAAGGAGTTATTTGGTATAAAGATAGACACAAAATGCTGGAGTAACTCAACGGGACAGGCAGCATCTCGGGACAGAAGGAATAGGTGACGTTTCGGGTGACGATCCTTCTTCAGACTGATGTCAGGGGAATGTGCAGTACAGAGATAAAATGTGGTCGGAGACAGTAAGACTGGTAGGAGAACCGGGAAGGAGAGGGAATGGAGAGAGAGGGAAAGCAAGGGCTACTTGAATTTTGAGTTATTTGGTAGAGTGCCCTCCATTCGGGACATATTTCAGACGAGAGGGCCTGTACATCTGGCCGCCCGCAGCGGCAACTGCGGAGATTTATGGCCCCGACCATGGGGGAAAAATGGAGGACTGACTGTACTTTTGTGCCTTCCACCAGTGATGAATGCTGTGGTGGATGTTTGTGTTAAATTTTATTGTGTATTGTGTGTTCTTTTTTGATTGTACCGCTGCTGGCAAATTCGTTTCACTGCACTTTATTATGTATGTGATGAATAAATCTGATTGATTGATTGATAGTCCCCTTCAATTTTCTCTTTATAAAAGGCACGCTCAATTGTGTTCAGATCGGGTGATTGACTTGGCCACTCAAGAATTAACCATTTTTTAGCTTTGAAAAACTCCCAGTACCTTCAGCAGTCATACATGCCATTAACACCCCCACCAGCGTGTTTCACAGATGAGGGGTATGCTTTGGACTTTGGGCAGTTCCTTCTTTCCTCCACACTTAGCTCTTGCCATCACTCTGATATAAGTTAATCTTTGTCTCATCTGTTCACAAGACCTATTTCCAGAACTGTGATAGCTTTTTTAAGCACTTCTCAGCAAAATTTAACCTGGCCATCCTATTTTTTGCGGATAACCAGTGGTTTGCATCTTGCCTCTGTATTTCTCTTCATGAAGTCTTCTGCGGACAGTGGTCATTGACAAATCCACACCTGACTCCTGAAGAGTGTTTCTGATCTGTCAGACAGGTGTTTGGGGATTTTTCTTTATTATAGAGAGAATTCTTCTGTCATCAGCTGTGGGGGTCTTCCTTGGCCTGCCAGTCCCTTTGCGATTAGTAAGCTCACCAGTCCAGCTCCCAGATGCCCACAAGAATACCGAAGGCTTAACTAGGCTGGCAGTGTTAAAGTTGGGATTTGAGATCAATGGCAGTCGATCCATCTGATGTTATTTTTACTCTGCTTTAAGGTAGTGGTTCTAACACAACTGAATGGTTTGTTAGGCCATTATAGGAGTCAGATAAGAGGGCATGGAGTCAAGCCATACTGGTTAAAGACAGCACCTACTTCGAAGGACATGTGAACCTAGTGTACTTTTACAATAAACTGATTGGGGAAGTGGATACCATTCCCTGCAACTGTGAGCATAGCTGTGTTATCTGCTGAATGCCAGAAATAACAGGGCATATACTGTAATGAGCCAGACTATAAAGTAGGGAAGTAACTGTGAAGTATGTTGATAAGACCACACCTAGAATACTGGTTTACTTGTTTAAGGAGAGATATAATTATGCTGGTGACAGTTCAGAGAAAGTTCACACGATTAATTCCCGAGGCAGAGCAAAAAATAAAATGCTGGAGGAACTTAACGGGTCAGGCACCATCTGTCGAGGGAATTGGACTAATGATCTTTCAAAGAAGGGAAGAAGATTGAACTTGTTTTGCCTTCCATCACAGTGAGGAATGGGAGGGAGTCACTTTGGTGGATATTCATGTTATAACATTATTTGGGTGATCTGTTGCTCTTTACTGGTATGGCAGATCAAATTCCTCGTATGTTGCAAAACATACTTGGCTAATAATTTACTATTATGATTGAAGGCCATCTGTCCTTTTCACTCCACAGATGCTGCCCAACCCACTGCGTTCCTCCAGCAGTTAGTTCATACGTTATAGGAGCAGAATTAGGCCATTTGGCCCATCGAGTCTACTCCGCTATTCAATCACTGCTGATCTATCTTTCCCTCTCAGCCTCATTCTCCTGCCTTCTCTCCCTAACCCGACACTGAATCTTTTTTGCCCAAGATTCCACCATCTGTAGTTTCTCATATATTTTGAGACAAAAAAGCTGAGATATGAGGAAAGTTTGAGCAAGAACAGTCCATATTGATAGGAATTTAGAATATGATGTGATTGTGTTGAAACTATATTCTGAAAAGCGTACATGGAGAGGACGATTCTACTCGTGGTGATATCCAAAACCAGGGGGCAAAGGCTCTGAATTAAAGGTCCCCCCTTTTTCAGCAACAAGAAAGAAAATCTTCTGAGGCACAAAAACCCCTGGAATTCCCAACCTCAGAAACACGCAGGCAGAATTACAGTACATTGTTCCGTAGCTTCAAAAGTTGGATTTAACCTGTACAACAGTCACTAGAAGCAAACAATGTCACTCTTCATCCCACGAGCCTTTGACTAGATATATAAGAATGATTATATCTTATCACAATAATACAGATGATTGACCAAACCAATTATTGTACTGCATGCAACTCTTTATCTCTGTTATAGAGAAAATGTAAGCAAGATTTCTGAGATGGCAGGACAAGGACACTAGATCATCAAGGCATGTTTTCACTGAAGAATGGGGAGAGATCTCATCAAAAGTAAACATTTCTGACATGGCTGGAGTATCTGGATACAGGGAGAATGTTTTTATTGAGAAAAGACAAAAAGCTGGAATAACTCAACAGGTCAGGCTGCATCTCTGGAGAACATGGATCGGCAAAGTTTCTGGTCAGGACCCTTCTCCAGGAATTTTGTCTGTCTGTTGCCAAGTCTGCAAGGACACTGGTAGGACACCACCAAATTCAGGGTCAGCTTCCTCCCCATTGTTGTCAGGCTCCATGAGCTAGCATGCCGCCCTGATCTTCCAACCTTTTTCATTGCAGACCACACACTTTAAAAAATCTGCACTCTGTAATTGTAATGCCATTACGATGTAATACTATTTTTTGCGCTCTATTTATCTCTTCACGTTACCTGTTGTACTTGTACATGGCTTGATTGTGCTCATGTACAATATGATTTGACTGGATAGCACGCAAACTAAGCATTTCACTATATCTTGATACACGTGACACTAACAAACCAGCATCAGGTGACTGGAATTTTATACTGAGGACAGATGTCTAAACACCAAAAGGCATAAAACGAATATATATTGAATATGAGATAATTAGCTTTTATATTTCACAGCAGGGCAGGCTTTTAAATGTTATAATGCAACTACTTTCAGTCAGTTTAAAAACCACAACCTAAAGTACTTCTTTAAAAAAAAAAGGGAACACCAGGGCATTGACTAATGTGAACTTAAAGTCTGTAATGGCTAAAATGTCTTCAGCGGCTTCAGTTTTAAGTTGGGAGGTAATTTGTGATAACCGCAGAATTACTTATGGAGACACTTTATTATAAAGACCAGGGTGCAAAATCTTTATAACTTTGAGATGGCAAAAGAGGAACAGGAAATGCGTGCAGAAATTTAAAAGCTACCAAACATGTTTCAGTTGATGTCCTACTTTCTTGGGATCCAAGGCAGTTGTTTTTCTTCACAGACTATTATATTTAACACCAAACCACTAGAGCAGTCCATGAATACTAAATACAACCCAAATAAATTACAGCCAACACCAGGACTGCAGTTGGCATTAAGTGAAAAGCATCCTTCCTCCTTCTCTGGCTGTTAAAACATGCGACTTTACAAAACCAAGAACATTTGGAGAATAGATCTTGAAGGTTAAGGGTTTATTTCACCACCCCTCTGACCTGTTGAGTATTTCCACATTTTGTTTTCACCATAGCTAACAGTATTCCAAAAAAACAGATACATCAAAACTATTTCAGGTTAACAGAACGAAGTAAGGGTACTTCTTTTTTGCAGTTTTTTTTGGGGGGGGTGGGGAACACTCAGCTATCCTCTTGAACACTGCATTTTTGGTTTGCATTGTCCTGTATGAAATGCTAGCAAACGTGAAGCTAATAAATCTATTGAACTTTCATATTAGAAATTAGGTCTACAGCACCAACATAACGCTTACATTATTTTAGTACAAAAAGTCCATCAATACATGTACCTCATGGTATTTAAAGCAGATTACAATTAAATTAAAGATATTTCATTGACTTGCCATTCTCATGCTATTAAGGGCCTGTCCCACTCAAGCTATTTTTGAGGTGACTACATGCGACTAGGCTTTCACCACATTGTCACCGGAGTGTCACCTGTATGGTCGTGAGTCGTCTCCTCAGTCGCCCAAAGAGTCGTAGCGTCTTTCTGTTCGCCGCTGGATTTTCAACATGTTGAAAACTTTTTGGAGACAGTGGGTTTGACGACAATGAGCGTAGCTTGACTTCTCCTGACGTAGGTGCTGTCGTAGTTGTCGCCAGGTTAACGTAGGTTGTCGCCAAAGCTGACTTCGGCTTTTTTGTTGTTGTAAAAGTAATGATTCTATTTCAAATGTTATGTCGAAGGGGTGGTCCAGTCGCCAGTTTTTCAGCGATCTGCTACGACTATGACAGTCGCCGGCAGTCGCCTAAAAATAGCCTAAGTGGGACAGGCCCTTTAGCCTTGAATTTGTGCAGTGCTAGGTAGTGGTCAAATTAAGGGAACTATTAAAGAAGTATTCAAATACCTTGTTTGCCGGCAAGAACCCAAGAATAACAGGAAAAGTTGCAACTAAGGTGCCAAAAAGACAAATACCACTTTTGTGTGCTGAAAGTATTCCCTGATAACGTTATCACAGTCCACAGCTGCCAATGTAAACTTCTATGCACAAGAGTGTACAATGAGAAAATTAGCAAAAGGGGAAATGCAGTTTTTCTTTTGGTTACTGGTAAAATTCATACAGTAAATTGTCATATCAGCATCTTTTGAGCAAATCACACATGAAGCCACCAAGTTTAGGTTCATTGGTGTCACATGTACTGAGGTACTGTGAAACACATGCTATCCAAACAGATCAGATATACCATACATAGATATAAACTGAAGTACAATGGATAGAGCAATGGGGAAGATACATAATGCAGACTCCAGCTACACGTCACACCGGCTTGGCAAGGCCGCCAGCATAATCAAGGACGAGCCTCACACACACTCCCTCTTCTCCCTTCTCCCAAGAGGTACAGAAGTGTGAAAACTCATGCCTCCACATTCAGGGACAGTTGGCCGACTGAATAGCATGCAACAAAAATCTTTCACTGTACCTTGGTACACATGACAATAATAAACTAAAGAATATAGTTCGCAGCATTGTAGTTCAGTTCTTTCGACAAAGTCCAATGTCCTCAATGGGGTAGAGGTGAATCAGACATTAAGCAAGCTTATGGAAGGACTATTCAGCAGGCTGATAATGGAGGGGAAGAAGCAAGGACTGGGGTGGGACAAGTCTTTGATTATGTGTAAGAAGGAACTGCAGATGCTGGTTTAAACCGAAGATAGACACAAAAAGCTGGAGTAACTCAGTGGGACAGGCAGCATCTCTGGAGAGAAGGTATGGGTGACTTTTCAGGTCGAGACCCTTCTTCAGTCATAATCAAGGCTTTGTTTGTGTCATGAACTGCATTACACCTACAACTCTCTGCAATTTCTTGTGTGTTGGGCACAGCTGTTCACAAACCAAGCTGTGATGCAACCCAAACAGCATGCGTCCTATGATACATCTATAGAAGTTTATAAGAGTCATTGTAGACATGCTGAATTTCTTCAGTCTACTCAGGAAATAGAGGCTTTGGTGTGCCTTCTTGGCTATCGCATCAATGTGATTGACATACAACAGATCCATGGTAATATCAACACAAAAGCAGCTCTCAATGATTTCCACATCCACACAATTGATGCTGATTGGGGCATGCATTCCACCATGCTTCCTTAAGTCAAAAACCAGCTCCTTCATCTTGCCAACATTGAGAGGTTATTATCCTGACATCATGTCACTAAGTTCACTATCTCATTTCTGTACTAGATCAGCTCTACAATGTTAACTTTGGGGACATTGACAGCTCTGGCCTGAACACAATGGACTAGGTAGTACATAAACAGGGCAATCTATGGCAATGAGCCACAATTCCATCTTGAGAGTCAATTACAATCTACTTTCTTCCGCAATGATACCAACTCCTACCATGGGTTTGGCTATCCTGTACACTAATGATAGTGAACTTTCTCTCTTCAGCATTGCATTCAATGTCACTATTGCCGTTCACCCAACTGCCTGCAGAAATTCCTTTCGCCTGTCCATAACAAAACTCAAAAACAACTTAATTTTTCTGAGCCACTAGAGTTTAGAAGATCACCAAGTTCACGCAGATGATCGATCACCCACACAGTAGTTCAGCTATCTCACTTTTGCAATTTACAGAAGCCAGTTAACCTACAAACCTGCAAGTCTTTAGAATGTGGAAGGAAACCGGAGCACCCGAAAACCCACGCAGTCACAGGGAGAATGTACAAACTTTGCACAGACGGCGCCTGTAGTCAGGATCAAACCCGGGTACTCTGGCGCTGTGAGGCAGCAACTCTACCGCTGTACCACTATTTGCAATTAATCTTACACTAAGTATTTTCACGCTTGCACTGGCTCTGTTGCACCACAAGCTGTGTCTATATGATCACAAAGCCTTCTGGTTACACTACCATTGAACAACCAATATCAATTTACACTGCCGCACATCTGTATATATTTTTAAAGCCCTTGTCTCCAACTTAAGAATTGATGATCTTGTTGTAAAGGAATCGTTAGGGAACAGTGGCCATTATATGATAGAATTTTACAAAGAAGATTTAATTAATGAAATTCAGTCCAAAACTAGGGTTTCAAATCTAAACAAACAAAACTACAAAAGATTCAAGGTGAAAGTTGGCTGTAGTCAATAAATAACATTTAAACATAAAATATAATTTGCGGAAACATTTATTTCTATAAGAAATAAAAACTACAAAGAGAAATGTGATCATTCCATGTCAAAGGAAATTGAATGGTGTTGCTTATACTTGGTAGAAACAGTAGCACAAAAAAAAAGCTGAAAAAAAGCACTCTGCCATTCAATGTAAATCATTGAAGAACAACCAATATCAATTACCCAGTAACTTATTCTCCTGCATGCCCTTTTCTCCATCTCCAATCAGCTACCTATAAAGGGGCATTTATAGTAGCAAACTAACCAGCACATTTTCAAGATGATGAAGAAAAATGGATCACCGTGGGGGGTGGGAACCCACAAAGGCACATGAACAATGTGAAAATGCCATATTGAAAACAAGAGATAGCAGGATTAAACTCAGATCAAACGAGATGTGAAGCAGCAGCAATAACTGCTATGCCACCATGACGCATACATGAACTTTTGGGAATATACCAATGGGACAAAAGGACTTTCAAATTGAGTTACAGAGATATTAAGTAGGACGGGAAGAGATGAATGAAAGTGGGTTTTAAACATGTCAAAACAAAGTAAGTGGGGTATAGATGGGAAATATCTGACTTCAGTTATAAGACAGCTGAATAGTCATATAATAAACGGCTAGATCACGATGCAAATTGACTTAAGGGTGACACTATTAAGAGGCATTAACTGAAAACTGATGCAAGCCAGGGAGCACTAGGGATTTGGGCGAGAATAAGTTACTGGGAACAGTACATCACGGGACCAGGCCCTTTAGCCCACAATGTCTCTGCTGAACACGATGCCTACTTAATCTAATGTCCTCTGCCTGCATGCGATTCATATCCATGACGAAAATGTGACGGAATTTGGGGGATGTTTTTAAGTTTACAGGGAGGCAAAATGAGGGAGGTCACATGTAAAGCAGAGACAAATGTTCCAGTCTCACTGCATTCGCTGCTTCAAAACATTCTAGGCCTCCTTCATATCTGGCAAATAAAATTGAGAATACATTGGAGACAGCAATATTTTCTTTAAATATTTACACATGCAAAAGCACCTATGCTCACAATTAATGATCAACACCAGTACTTGAATCAATAGCCAACAGCTTGATTCATTAATGGAAAAAGGGGCAAGGAGCATTCCTATCATCATCAAAACGTGTAGTCTGTGTTCCACAGGATCTTTGGGAAGAGCTGCCTGCAAGTTCTGGAACATGTGTTGACAGAAGATATTTAGGGTCAGGATACCCTTCTGAAGACCAGCACTAAGTTTTGCTCAACATTCCATCACCTGCAAGTTCAATGACACCTGATACTTAAATGGAGACACAAGGAACTGCAGATGCTGGAATCACGAGCAAAGTGCTGGCGGTACAGGCAGCATCTGTGGAAGGAGTGGGCAGCTGATGTTTCGAGTTGGGGCCCTTCTTCAGACCCATCCCCATTAAACATTACAATCATATCTGCTTCAATGTGGCAATGAAACAGATCTGACAGCAATATCTAAGAGGCATTTAAATACCAACAGGCAGGGAGGGAATAGAGGGATACGGAAACGTCGTCAACCCATCTCCCTCCACAGATGCTGCCTGACCCCCTGAGCTCCTCCAGCAGTGTCCTGTTACTTAAATACGACTCTTACACCATTATTCCAATCACTTTAAGATTTCCAAATACATGATTAAGCCACACTGCGTCCAGTGTACTTAGGCCAGAGGTCGAGAGGTTTCCTACCGATCTGCCCGATGAACTCCACTTTAATGCCTTGATGCTCGAACCTTTTGCCCGGGTTTTTCAGGCTGACGTTCACCTTCCCGGACACGGTCTCGCCGTCGTAGAACAAGAAGTATTTATCCTTCTTGCCGTCCTCCGTCTTGTGCTCCACTTTCTTGCGCGTCTCGGCATCGTTTAGCACGACGTCGATCTCCGCGCTCTGCCCGAAGCTGAAGAAGCTCATGGTGTACCCGCGGCTGTGGTCGGGTCAGGTCGCGGCGGTTGGCGAGGCCTTCGGCCCAGAGGGAGGGAGGGAGGGAGGGAGCGGCTGCCCCGGAGCAGCGGCTGTGAGGAAGCCCAGTGGGGGTGGCTGTCTCAGAAGTGAGAAGGGCCAAGCGTTACCAGGCCCACTCTGATCCCCGGTCTTTCCCTACGGAGCGGCGGCGCCGACCTCTCCCCCGGTCTCAGCGACTGCCAGCACCCACCTCACATCGCGCATGCGCCGGCATCGCCAGCCACCCTGCACACACATACAGCGCGCTTGCGTCCCCTTTGCCCCGCACATAGGGCGCATGCGTCCGGTTTGCCCCGCACCCAGCGCGCATGCGTCCCCTTTGCCCCGCACCCAGCGCGCATGCGTCCCCTTTGCCCCGCACCCAGCGCGCATGCGTCCCCTTTGCCCCGCACCCAGCGCGCATGCGTCCCCTTGCCCCGCACCCAGCGCGCATGCGCCCCCTTTGCCCCGCACCCAGCGCGCATGCGTCCCCTTTGCCCCGCACCCCGTGCGCATCATGTGACCGTGGAGCCTTTCCCTTTCCCCACCACCACACACCAAGATGTTTCTCTTCAACATTCCTCAGCGGAGGAATCGCGCCCCGGTATTAAATGCGTCCTCACCCTCCCCTATTAATACCCCCCTCAGCATTTTTAAGTATGCTCCAGTTATATATATTGTTTTGTTTTAAACCCGCCTCCGGAACCGACTGCGCAGGCGCGAAAACGCCTTCCCGTCGCGGGAAATACAAACGTTAAAAAAAATGTGAATGAGGCGGAATATTATCATCATTATTAATAATAATAATAATTACAGTTGGTATTACACGCCGGCAACAACAGCAGCAGCAGCAGTGGTGGTGAAGTGAGACTGGAGCGCGGGCGTTGGCGTTGGCGTTGGCTGGCGTCCCGAGTGCGGTGGCGGTGTTTTGGCGGGAACAATGGCCGGAGCGGCGGCGGTGCGGGAACTGGAGGCGCTCGGGCTGCGGCGGATCAGCGCCGGTAACACGGGCAGGGTAACGGGGAGAGCGAGGGGATCAGAGCCGGTAACGGGGAGCGGGGGAATACAGCACCGGGGTAACAGGGTGGAGCGGGCAGAACGGGGAGGGGGTAACGGAAAGATGCGGGCATCTGTTATTATTTTGTTTAAGAGGGAACTGCAGATGCTGAAGAATCGAAGGTTACACAAAAAAGCTGGACAAACTCAGCGGGTGCAGCAGCATCTATGGAGCAAAGGAAATAGGCAACGTTTCGGGCCGAAACCCTTCTTCAGACGGGTTTTTCTCTTCTCCGTCTGAAGAAGGGTTTCGGCCCGAAACGTTGCCTATTTCCTTCGCACCATAGATGCTGCTGCACCCGCTGAGTTTCTCCAGCTTTTTTGTGTAACCTCTGTTATTATTTTGTTTCTTTACCCAATTCATCAAAGGCCTGGCACCATTCATTGTTTACGCTGTGATTGTTTATTGGAGGAAATCGACACCTTCTGCTGTCACGAAATTTCTTCAGTCGAGATACCAAAATAGCATTATGTAACTGGCGAGTTTAAAATTAGGATTCTATGGGTCAAGTTGACCCTTTGATTCAAGTTGTAGTTTTTTAATAAATTGACTGTAGCTGGGTGGAAAAGAATCGGGGGGAGAGAGAGTTGGTTGGCATGTCAGTGAGGTTTGATTATAGTTGATAATGGGGTTGATGGGGCTACAGTTTAAAGTTGGGAAATGTCAATGATCCAAATGTCATGAAAAAAATATTTTAATAAACGCAATCTTTCTGCATTTAAATGTTTATTGCTAGCAATCAAGTGGTAATGTTTGGGCAGTTTTCCTGTGCTATGATAACATGTCACTTCTGTGATTTGAAATCGGGCAACATAGTTGAGATGAGTAGAAACATTCCATTGAAGAAGTGTTTGTTTTTGGAGTTCTATAGGCCAGAGAACTGTGATAATTGTATTCAGGCTGAAGTTGGTAAATTTTTAAGTATATGTATAACAAACCTTCAATAAGCGAGTTCGGTATTTCAACTGCGCATGCCCAGGTCATTGGTCACTCGAGATAAGCATTCTCGGCTGCTGGGCTGCTGCGTGTGTGCAGACCTGCGTTTTGGTCGGGGTCAGGCCTGTGTCTCCGGTGCTGTGGGCGCTGTTGAGTTGCTGCTGGGCTGTCCCTGTCCAGGAACGGGGAGAGGTGTCTGCGGTGGCCCTGGGCTGGCGGGGCACCGGCCCGTAGCTGTGGCGGCACTGGGCTTATGGCTGGCGCGGAAGGGAGGTGATGGCTCCGGCTCTGCTCCAGCTCCGGGGCGGGGCGGCATTCCCCAGCAGGCCTGGGACGGTCGGCTGCACATCTCTCCTTGTCCGGGGTGGTTATCGGTTGGTCCCGTCGGGGAGCGCGTTCCTCAGGAATTGGAGCGGGGTTGGGCTGGGGAGGATGGGGTTTGTGGTGGGGGGGGGGTATGTGGGCGGGGGAGGGGGTTGTGTTGGCAGGGTGGAGGGGAGGAGGAAGAGAGAGCTCGTAGAAAGGATGGGGGAAGAACCATGGGGGATAGGGGGGTATCACAGAGGAGGGGGGGGCAGGAGCCAACGAGGGGAGGATCAGAGGTGATGGGGCTGGAGCTGGGGGATGGTGCGATGGGGACTCACAGCTAACTCAGAGTTTTAGTTATGTAGAGATAGATGTTAATTCATTTCTTGCATTATTCCTGTTAATTTTTGGCAGATGCATTTAATCTTGATGTTTATATTTTCAGCGTGGGTGGATACGATATGGGAGGTGGATTTTACAGAGACTGAACCGTTAGATGAATTCTTGGAAGAGGAGATTACGGAAAATGCACTTGAGGCATTCACCCAACTTTATAAGAGTATCTTTAAGTTTGTTGACCAGTCGCAGCAAAATGTGGAAGTGGGTGTAAGTATTCTGGCTGAAACTTGCTGAAATCAAGTTGTTATCAATGCAGGTTAAAGGCATACAAAATGTGTAGGAAGGAACTGAAGATGCTGCCTTTCACTGAAGATAGACATAAGATGCTGGAGTAACTCAGCGGGACAGGCATAATTTCTGGAGAGAAGGGATGGGATTCAGAAGAAGGGTCTCTACCCAAAATGCCACCCATCCCTTCTTTCCAGAGATGCTGCCTGTCCTGCTGAGTTGCCCCAGCATTTTGTATCTATCTTCAGCATCTCCAGTTCCAAGTTAAAGGCAGCTTTTCTCTTGCTTTCTTTGTAGATTTTTTTTTAATGGACATTATGATCTACACTCTTGCTGCCCTCAAATATCCATTGCTTACATTTAAGGCATCTGTAAAATGTGTATGATAATTCAGTTGATTGGTGATTTAGTGGGGCCACAATTGTTTACACAATATTCTCCTCATTGTGATGTAATGACGTTTCACTCCAATAACCTTATGGCGGCGGTACATATTACAAAAGCAACTTTTAATTTTCTGATGTTGGTTGATAATACTTACTGATTGTTTATTTCAAATTGAATTATTTTGGTAATTCAAGAGCTGGTGAACTTTGTATGTATATAGATATCCAATGCAAGCTCTAAAGTCTTATTGACAAGTATTGTAAGAAGCAGAAACGAGGAACTGCAGATGCTGGTTAACAAAAAAGACACAAAGTGCTGGAGTCACTCGGACAGTCAGGCAGCATCTTTGGAGAACATGGATGGGTGATGTTTCAGACCCTTCTTCAGATTGATTGTGTTGGGGGTGAAGAAAGCTAAAAGACAGGAGGGAGAGACAAAGCCTGGCAAGTGAAATGTGTTTACAAGTGAGAAAGGTTTTTAATAGACAAGTTGTTGGACAATGAGCTTTTATTCTCAGCTACACCTACCTCCAACCAAACTTGGTAGTATGTGCAGAATGCATTCTTGGATTATCTAGTAGAGGTGATTAACTTTTCACAACCATTTTTATTTTGCATAAAATCTATTTGGTCCAAAACCATGCTGTTTGGATCTTAATTTTGTGACCTATTCATCTGAAGAAGTGTATTAGATTCAAGAGAGTTTATTGTCATGTGTCCCAGATAGGACAATGAAATTCTTGCTTTGCTTCAACACAACAGATTATAGTAGGCATAAATAAATATATATATATATATATAGATCAGTGTGACCATATATCAATGAATATATTTATATATATATATAAATATGTGTACATATGTATTATATATATATACGCACATTATACACATATATAAATAAACAGATAAAGTGCAATGGGCTATTAATGATCAGAGTTTTGTTTGAGTTGAGTTTAATAGCCTGATGGCTGTGGGGAAGTAGCTATTCCTGAACCTGGAATTTGCAGATTTCAGGCTCCTGTACCTTCTACCTGAAGGCAGAGGGGAGATGAGTGAGTGGCCACGATGGTGTGGATCCTTGATGATGCTGGCAGCCTTTTTGAGGCAGCGACTGCGATAGATCCCCTCTGTTTTTGATTATGGATGTAATTTTTTTTAAATTGTATCTAATTTTTCTTTTCTGAATGTTAATCCATATTTGTATTTAGGATGTTTGGACAGTGTTTGCGGAGAATAATCTCTCCCATCGAGCACTTGTTGCTGTGTTACATCACTTTATCCATGTGGTTCAGGATACAAAGGCTACTGTCACCCAGAGACAATGTGCCTTAAATGCAGCTGGGCTGTATTTCCTGCTCCTTGAAATCCCAGGTGAGATTATACAGTTCATCCATTCCTTAGCAGTAGAATCTAAGTTAACGGCAATAAATCTTTTTTTATCATAATGCGGCATTCTGTATAGAATTATAACCTCAATACGTCATTTTGAATCGATTATATAACAGTGAAAATGACGGGAAAAGGGTGGAAAAGGAAAGCCCACAGAATATCAGGAATAGCCCACAGATTGCCATTCAGCAAACAAGACATATTTACAATCTGAAAAAGTGCAAGTCGTTATGCAGACAATTATTTAATTGTGACCCACGCCTCTGCTCTTATAAAGAAGCTTGCATTAAGATGTGGGGAGTCAAAAATGCTGGAGAAACTCAGCGGGTAAGGCAGCATCCATGGAGCGAAGGAAATAGGTGACGTTTGGGTTCGAGACCCTTCTTCAGATGTGATAATCTTAACCTTAGTTATGAGCTAAAACAACTGATTGTAAAGTTGTCTTGTTTATTCTTCTGGAGGTGCTCTAGAAATAAATACTTGGGGTTTGAGGATTGTGAAGATGCTCTTTAAATGGAAAGTGTTGGGGGTTCCTCAGAGAGCCAATAGTTGTACGCTTAGCAAGGAAGATCCAACATACATTACCATTTTAGATGTTCTAACACACATTCCACAAGCTTCTCTTCCTGCAGTGTACACGTGCATCTCCTCCACACTGATAACTTATTTATTTATCCTACACCATCTCCTTTATAGATGAAATAATAAGTAATTTGCAAAGACATACTACAATTTGTGTAAAATGGCTATTTTGGGCAATTAAGATTATTTAATTGATCCTTGCTATTGATGGCCTCCAGAGGTACTGAGTTAGCTTGAAGTTCTTTTTGACATGCTGAGCTGAACATCTTACTAGTGTTAAGGAAACAAAGAACTGCAGATGTTGGTTTACAAAAAAAGGCAGTGCTGGAGTAACTCAGTGGGTCAGGCAGCATCTGTGGAGAAGATGGATAGGTGACATTTCAGCTTGGGATCTTTCTTCAGAAGCTTGTGGGTGCAGGGAGCAGCATCTATCCTTGTAGCTGCATCATCCCTATGATATTCCTCTACTCTTATCAACTTGAATGACCTGTACCATAATGCTGTGGTCAGTTTGCTCATCAGTGCTGCAGTTTCTGCTGTCATCCAGTCAGACTGCTGGAGCCGTTTGCACAGGTGCAAGGATTGATGCTCCTGTCTTGATCCCTGTATGCTTGTCTCTTGTCATCAAACCCCACTATTCCTCTTGGCTGACTAGTTCTACAGTTCTTAATCTAAGGGATGTGATTGACTTTTGGAAAAAAGTGTTGAGATGTTCTCCTTCCAGGAAACTTTGCAGAGTCCATATCTTGATCACCAGCTCACGACATGGTTTCCTGGAATATTATTTCTGAAAGAGCTTTTGTAATAATATTGAAACCTTGAGTGACAGTATTACTTTGGTTGTCAGGCTGCATTGGGTAATTTTTAGGTTTGTTTTGCAGGAAGTGTTGCCAACCGTATCTTCCATCCAGTGCTATTTAACAAATGTTTGGATACGATTAAAAAGAACTGGCCGGCAGCAGATGGAGATTTCCGAAAACGGAAAAAGGACACCCAGGCAAAGAGTTCTCGAGGTGATGGCAAAGCAAGAAAGCGAGCCAGACCAGTTAGACAGAAAACTAATGAGGTATGCAACTTAATGTAAATCATGCATTTCTCAAAGGAATTTAGATTTTTGATGTGTCTTTGCTAAGAAAATAGTTTTGGGCCTGTATGTATTTTGAGAAATGGGAATTGTGCATTAAATCACTATACATGACATGTCGGTGAGGAAATCCTGTTATTGATGATATGTGATTAGAAATTAGGATGAGAAATCATTAACTGCCACCATTATCGAAAGATGTTTAATGTCAATAGAGAAATACTGGCATTCACTGGATTTCACAGTGTTCCATTCCTGAGAACTGTCTTTGCAGGAATGGAGAACTACTGTTCAATTCTGACTTTAGGGTGCTTTTCTCCAGAAGTCAGAAATTAACATTTTCAATGACGCGCATTTAACATGAATATTTACAAGATGTCTTTCTTCCTTTGTGTGGTTACATTAGTACGGAGTCACAATGTCCGCATCCTATTGCTAGTTTTGATTGCCTTAAAGTATCAATGGGTGTTCCATTGTAAGGAGTGTTTTACAAGTGTCAATAGAAGAGATTTGCTTTGTCAGTTTCCGCAGCAAATCTCTTGATGGTGTCCTGTATGCACCAGCAATGCGTTCTTACAGAGAACAAGAGTTGTTTTTGCAAAGAGTCTGCCTGGACATGCTGGGCCAAATGGCCTGATCCTGTGTTGGAACCATTCTATAATTTACGATTCTATGATTACTGCTGCATAATGCATGGGGCGGTTCTTCTCTTTTTTTGGCTTATAACAGTGTGTTCAAAGATGAAATCCATTGAGCTGATAATTACTCGGGTATTCACAGGGCTCACTCACATCAATGCTCACTCACATCAATGCTCTCTCGTCGGATGTGCATTCCCCCATTTCAGACGAAGGATCTTGACCCGAAACAGTCACCCATTCCTTCTCATGCTCCCGATGTTGGGGTCACAGCTTAAGGATAAGGAGGAAATCCTTTAAAACCGAGATGAGAAGAACTTTGTTCACACAGAGAGTGGTGAATCTCTGGAACTCTCTGCCACAGAGGGTAGTCGAGGCCAGTTCATTGGCTATATTTAAGAGGGAGTTAGATGTGGCCCTTGTGGCTAAGGGGATCAGAGGGTATGGAGAGAAGGCAGGTACGTGATATTGAGTTGGATGATCAGCCATGATCATATTGAATGGCGGTGCAGGCTCGAAGGGCCTACTCCTGCACCTAATTTCTATGTTTCTATGCCTGTCCCATTGAATTACTCCAGCATTTTGTCTGTCTTCCACTTCAGGATATGTTTGAGGAAGAAGATGATGAAGAAGATACTGACTATTTGTCCACACGTGACCTGCTTCTAATCAGAAATAATATTTTCTCTCTGCTGAAGAATTTCCTGCGATTGCTTTCTAATTTCCCTTTGAAGGACAAACCTGATAATGCTCTCCATTGTCTGCAGGTAAAGATATTACATATTATAGTGTTGCTCCTATGATTTAAAATGTTTTTTATTATTTTAGTGTTTAGAGATACAGCCTGGAAACAGGCGGTTTGGGCCACCCAGTCCACACTGACCAACGATCCCCGTACACCAAGACTATCCTACACACACAGGGGACAATTTACAAATTTACCAAGCCAATTAACCTACAAACTAGACTGTCTTTGGAATGCGGGAGGAAACCGGAGCACCTGCAGGAGACAAGGACCCAATTAAGAGTCAAATATTAGAAAGTAAAAAAAAAAGGGGGGGGAGCATAACAGAGTAGGGTGGCACAGGAGCGCAGCGATAGAGTTGCTGGCCTACAGTGCCAGACCCGGGATCGATCCTTATTTAATAACATTTCATTGATAAGAATGCATGTGAAAATATAATAGTAAGTAAAATCTGTGGAGCAATAGACCTATTGAGAAAAATATGTAGGAATTAACTGCAGATACTGGTTTAAACTGAAGATAGGCACAAAATGCTGGAGTAACTCAGTGGGAAAGGCAGCATCTCTGGAGGGAAGGAATGGGTGATGTTTCGGGGTCTTGACCTGTAACATCACCCATTCCTTCTTTCCAGATGCTGCCTGTCCCACTCTGGCATTTTGTGTCTACAGCATTTTGTCAACAGTTGAGAAACTCAGTTGGAGTTCAAAGACGAACCGATTGTATGTTGATATGTTGCAATACTTTACTCGAGGAGGAAGGAGACACGAATAGATTTGTGGAATATTGTTTCTCAAGTTTTGTAACTGAATTGATGGTATTGGGTTTAATTGATACCGAGCTATTGATTTATATATTGTGTATTTTCACTTTCTTTGCAGCTATTCACTGATCTGACCAATTTTGAACCTGTACCTGGAGGATTACAACTTTCAGATCCAATGTAAGTATGTAGATTCGTGATGATTAAAGTACTTAATTAGCAATCCAGGGGCCTAAACGGTGATCCAGAGTAATACTGGCGAGACAATACGCGGAAAATGGTGTTACACTCAGCAGAGGGGAAAAAATAAAGCAGTGTTGGGGTAACTCAGCGGTTGGGCAACATCTTGGAGAATATTAATAGATGACGTTTTGGGTCGGGACCCTTCTTTGGACGGATTGCCACTGGTGTGAGTGGTGAGAGTGGGAGGGGGGGTAAAGAGACCCAATTCATTCCAGTATCTGCAGTTCTTTCTTAAACTAGCATGTTTTTCAATTTATTTTTAATTAATTTCAAGGCTTTCGGATATAATGTTTGGGGATTCAACAATGGCCTCAAACATTATCCAAGAGGAGCTGGCAACATTTGCAATATATACATATGAGCTTAGTAAGAATGTTTAAAATCAAGTTGAATGGATTTTTAATATCAATTTCACCTCTTTTGTTTTATGCTAGAAACTTTGAAAGAACGAAAACTGTGCCTGAATTAGCATATTATGGACTTAAATTACTGTGTTCACCCAAACATGGTGATGTTGATAAGGTACTGTTTTAATTTAATTTTTCCATAAGGTTTGTTTTGGCACATTTGAAATAATTAATATCATGGATTTAAAAAATATATATTTTCAGACACTGCGTTGCCTGTTTCAAAGACTGTTGAGTATAATATTAATGCTGGATGGTGTGAACGGCACCAGATCTGTTGCTGTCTTGGGAGTGGGACAAC
Source organism: Leucoraja erinaceus (assembly GCF_028641065.1). Taxonomy (NCBI): domain Eukaryota; kingdom Metazoa; phylum Chordata; class Chondrichthyes; order Rajiformes; family Rajidae; genus Leucoraja; species Leucoraja erinaceus. Next base: position 5,142,261 of record NC_073408.1, on the reverse strand, counting down.
GAACTATCATTGCCAGAGATCAAGCCATTACATTTGTCAGGTCAGTAATTCTCGCCAAGCTTTTCTTTTTAGACCAAATTCTAAGGGTTGTGCAATTTTTCACATTTAAGAATGGAGTTGACCAGATAGCTACGTGGGAATTTCTTGATTGAAACAAATGTGAAACTTCTTCAGCCAAGTTTAATTTGCCACCTTGTTATAAGAGTTGTTGACTACTCATGGTAATCTCTCAACTTGTCTGCAACAAACCCAAGATGTAGACTAGGAATCCCACAGTAAAATTAATTATGGAAAGACTAAGCAGATCAAGCGCAATTTGTGGGGAGACGAGCATTTGATGACCATTCATCAGATATAGTGATTGTTAGAAATCAAAGTTGTTTTAACTGCATAAGAGGAAAAAATAGAGAGAACAACGAAAATATCTGTGATAGTGTGTTGAGCAAGAAAGACTGGATGATTTTGATGAGGCCACGCCTGGAGCACTGTGTTCCAATTTGGACACCCTGTTGTAGGAAGAATGTCCTGAAGCTGGAAAGAATGCAATGAAAATTAACGAGGATGTTGCCAGGACTTGAGGGCCTGTGTTGTAGGGAGTGGTTGGGAAGATAGGAGGTTCAGGGCTGATCTTGTAGAGGTGTATAAAATCAAGAGGGAAATATGGGAAAATGCACAGTTTTTTTCCCCAGAGTAACGGAATCAAGAACCAGATGACGAAGGTTTATGGTGAGAGGGGAAAGATTTAATAGGAACCTGAAGGGCAACTTTTTTCCACTGAGGCTGTTGGGTATATGGAATGAGCTGCCATAGAAGGTAGTGGAGGCAGATACTAGACAGTTGGACAGGTATATGGATAGGAAATACTTAGAGGGATAAGGACCAAACACGGGCTTTGTTATGATTGTGAAACTTTTTTTTGTAGCTACATTGTGGATGAAGTGAAGGAGCCTGCGTTGCCCGTTCTTCGAATATTGCTGCAACACATTTGCACTAAGGTTTGAAAATTCTTACAAATCATATTTGATAGTTACCAATCTTTGGACTGTTGATTGTGGAAACAAAAGAAACTCTGAAAGGAATGTCATCCACTGATCTATTGGCCCGGTATGCAAACTGCAGGGGGTCCAGCAGGGGGTTTGTTTCTTCAAGTAATTCACTTCCATCACCTGCCAGGGCAAAGGGATTTCAGAGATTCAACACCCTCTGCAGGAAATGACTTCTACGAACTGCAATTGTAAAAATTCAGCCCCTCGTCTTGTAGTTAATTTACTGTTTGAGGTTCTCCTGCTGGTGAAAGCATTGCAGTGTCTCCCCTGGCAAGCCCACTCAGGACCTTGTGTGTATTGTCTTCCATCACAGTGAGGAATGTTGATTCCATTGTGGTGGATCTTTATGATAAATGTTATTTTATGTGACTATGTATTGTTGCTTTTCGTTTAGTATGGCTGTATGGTAACCCAAATATCACCGTACCTTAATTGGTGCATGTGACAATGAACTTGAGCTTGAATAAGGTAATTCCTTATATTTCTAAGTACCAAGGAACCCAGGATGGTTGAGGACTGGAAAAATGTTGCACTATTGTTCATTATATGAAACAAATCTCTGGATAAATGCCAAAACGACATTTTAAGCAGTGGTGGGAAAGATCTAGAAATAATGAAGAGGGATAGAATGAATGGCATTTGCTTAGCTGCACTATTTCCAAGTTGTAGATGATTCAAAACTTTGAAGCAGATTGATAATAGGGGGAGTAACCAAAGACTTCAAGAAGATGTAAACAGGCTCTTCTTTATGTCCCCTGAGTTTCTCCAGTATGTTTTGTTTTTATGTGCTTTTGTTATGGTTTTGGAGTTTGAAATGGAGAGTGGGTGCAGCAGCATCTATCTCCTTCGCTCCATAGATGCTGCTGCACCCACTGAGTTTCTCCAGCGTTTTTGTGTACCTTCGATTTTCCAGCATCTGCAGTTCCTTATTAAACATACTGTCCCCAGTGTTTTGGGATGTGGGAAGAAACTGGAGCACCCGGAAGAAATTTACAGTCGCAGGCAATCGTGCAAACTCCACACAGACAGCACCTGAGGTCAGGGTCAAAACCGGGTCTCAAACGCTGTGAGGTAGTTGCTCTACCAGTTATGCCCATATGCTGTCCAAAATTCAAAATAATGTTTTGAACTTTGGAAAAGTGTAATTTCAATGTTTCCAAAGCATTTCCAGACATGATCCAACTTGCTAATAACTGAGCTCGAACAATAACTGTTCATTCACCATTGTTAGGTCTAAATTGTGCAACTCTTAAAACGGGAGCATTGGAGTGCCTTCATCACAAGGTCTGCAGGAGTGCATAGAAGTGGCACGATAACGCCACCTTGAGGGCACCTAGGGGTGTGCAGTAGATTCTGGTCTTGCAGATACCAATTTGCTACATAAAGTGTAGGAAGGAACTGCAGATGCAGGTTTAAACCGAAGATTGACACAAAAAGCTGGAGTAACTCAGCAGGACAGACAGCATCTCTGGAGAAAAGGGATGGGTGACGTTTCGGGTCGAGACTCTTCTTCAGACATAAATATAACTTGTTTATAAAAGTTTACATTGTGTAAAAAACAAAAACAAAGATGGAAAAGGTGCAAAAAAAAGGATAAAATGGGATGACATCAGACCTAAGAGGATATACCTGTCAGAGAATAATAAACAGGTGGGGGACACAAGGAACTGCAGGTGCTTGAATCTTGCATAAAACACAGTTCTCCATGTGTGGAAGTAATGGATAGGTGACATTTCAGGTGAGGAGCCTTCTTCAGACCCAAACAGATGAATCTTCCTTCTGGATAAAAATTAAAACTTCATGTCATTAAAGATCAGTGTGAGTTTGGGAGGACAGGTTAGGTGTTATAGATGCTGAAAACTTTGGAAAAATGGGAAATACTGGAAGTACTCATTGGTCTGGAAGGAACGATGGAGTGAGAACCAGTATTAACATGAGATAGCAGATGTTGTAATCTAGTGCAAAAAAAAAACAAACTGCTGAAGGAACTCAGCAGGTCATACAATACCTGTGGAGGGAAATAGGCAGATTACATTTGACCTGAAATGCCATCTGACCATTTCCCTCCAAAGGTGCTGCCTGACTCATTGAATTCCTCCAATAGTTTGTTTCTTCTTTCTGGATGATGACTTGCATTGGAACTGGGGAAAAAAATCTGTGACAATGTTTACTTGTAGACTGTTTCACCTTGTGGGATGGCGATGGTAGGCTATGGCTATGTTCTGGAGCTCACATGGACAAAGCCATGGGAGTAGGCAAGATGTATACTGGCTCAAATATAGCTTTGGAAGATGTGCCGTATTGATTGATTGCAAGGGTCCATGTTGCAGATTGTCAGAAGAAATAATATTTACAGTCTGTAGTATAGTACGATAAGGAAGGTTTTACTTTTGGGGATTTGGACTTTGGAGAGTTTATCGATAGAGTGCGTAGAGAATATGTTTCCGCTGTTGGAGCAGTCTAGAGTGAAGAGACATAGTATAACATCGCTCTGCAGAGAAGATCCAAAGTATGGTGGAAGTATGGAATCTTTAACAAAACCAAAAAATGTTAACTCAATTAATATTTTCAAGTCTGTACAGAGTTTGTACATTTTCCCTGTGACCTGCCTGGGTTTTCTCCGGGTGCTCCGGTTTCCGCACCCAATCCAAAGATGTACAGGTTTGTAGGCTAAATGGCTTGGTAAATATTGTAAATTGTCCCTAGTGTGTGTAATAAGATGATGTTAGTGTGCGGGGATCACTAGTCGGCACAGGCTCGGTGGGCCGAAGGGCCTGTATCACTAAACTGAGCTAAGCTAAAGTCTGAGATTTTGATTTTTGCTTGTTGTGAATATTGAGGGATATTGGGATACAGAACAAGCTGTGAAAGGGCTGAATGTTCTCCAGTTTATCCTGTATAGTATTTGATACCAGTTTTATATATATATTGCAGGTGCCAGATAAAGCGGAATTTCGGACGCATGGTGCCCAAGCCCTGGTGAAGTTGCTAAGTAAACTTTCTTCTGCGGATTATGTTGCTTTCTTGGATTGGTTCCATAAATATTCACTAAACAGCAAGGTAAGAAACAATATGAGTGTGTGTTTATCTTCATTAGTGGAGAGGGGTGTCTGCTGATTTTCAGAACCAAACTGATTTTGTCTGAAGAAGGATCACCTATTCCTTCTCTCCAGTGATGCTGCCTGTCCTGCTGATTTACTCCAGCTTTTGACTTTTATTCTATTAGTTTTACTAGGTTTCTATGAGTGCTGGCAATCTGCACCACCCGTTTACTATTTCAGCTATGAAGATTAAATCTACACCAATATTTTTATTTTGCACAATAAACCTGTTGTATGTTATGTCGACAGACAATATTTTACCATCCTTTTCACTAAATTCAAACTACAAGTATTCCATGATGTGATCTTAGTTTTACTTCATCATTTTATCATTATCTTTTATGGAGATCATAAGGTCATGATCACTGCACAGACAAGGCCTGGATGCCACCAAATTCCTGGTCCCATAGCATCATTTAAACTATTCTCTCACTAATCTCATTTCATTCTCGTATTCCCATCTGCTCCTCCCCATTTCTTTCACCTTTCTCTACAATACTTTAGGTTTATCATTGTCAATTGGCCTGAAATACAATGGAGCGCTTGTTTTGGATGCTGTCCAAACAGGTTAGATAATACTGTTCAGAAGCCTGATAACAGAAGAGAAGAATCCGTTTTGGCATCTGGTGGCGTGCACATACAAGCTTCTGTACCTTCTGCCTGACTAGAACAGGGAGAAAAAGAAATGTCCAGGGTGGGACAAGTCTTTAATTACATTGGCTGCTTTTCCAGGGTTTGCATGAAATGTAGATGGAGTCAAAGGAGGGAAGTCAGGTCTGTGTGATGAACTGCATTACATCCACCGACTGGAAAGTACACAACACAACAAAAAAACTTTTCACTCTACCTTGGACACATGGCGATTAAACTAAACTGATTTACAGTGGCCAATTAACTCATCAGCTCGCATTTAGTTTCATGTATTATTGTCATGTGTACCAAAGTACAATGATAAGCTTTGGCATCAGGGAGGAAAAAAGGCAACAACGCACAAAACCAGGATCGAGTTCCGGAACCTGTGAAGCAGCAGCTATAATTTTATAATTGTGTTGCTCTAAACGTTTAGTCTCTCCTGCATAATAGATGACAAAGGTAACGTGCTGTGCTTTGTTTCTCTTGCTTTTAGATTTCTTACAGAAATTTTGCTTTGGATGTAATAATGGCTTTGCTGAAATTACCTGATAGGGGAGAAGACCCCTCACTTCAACCAGAGCATCAGAAGTATCTCGATAACAAGTATTGGATCCAGGTGGTGATCTTGGATAGATGCTCCGATAAAGCCCCTACAGTCCGGAGCAGGGCACTCTCTTGTCTTGCCCAATGTTTAGACTTGAATATTGCATCGGCTTTTGAGTCTGTTCAGGAACTAATGCTGGGAAGTAAGTAGAGCTATAATCCTAACATGGGATTAACGTGTTCACACAAAGGGCGGTGGATGTATGGAACAAGCTGCCAGAGGAGGATGAAATTTCCCATTTTGTTTGGGGGAATGACTCCCAACATTTAAGAAGCAGTTAGACAGGCACATGGATAGGACAGGTTTGGAGGGATATGTGCCAAATGCTGGCAGGTGGGACTAGTGTAGCTGGGACATGTTGGCCGGTGTGGGTAAGTTGGGCCGAAGGGCCTGCTTCCACACTGTATCACTCTATGACTCCATGGGTTTCAGAACATTCCTACTCTGCACAAACCTGTTTCTGATTTTACAGTACGCACAATATTGATATGTATAAACTCAGATTTCTACATTTTGATCAAATGACTGGTCGGTATTATAGATGGTGAAAATGGTTATCAGAAATTACAGCAGGGTCTTCATCAGCTGGGCTGAGGCATGGTGAATGGAGTTTAATACAGATAATTGTAAGGTGTTGCATTTTGGGATGTGAAGTGTTAAGGCTATTTGAGCCAATTTGATTTAAATCTTCTCCAATTATCGAAGTGAAGCTCCCTTCTGGAATATTGGGCCCAGACCGATCAAGTCCTAGAATGCCTCTCTTGAATTTGATCCCAATGCCCCAACAATTTAAAGGTTTCCTACACCATGAGTGTCCTGAAGTTCTCACATTGTGCAAACTCTAGGTTTCAGCCGTTCCTCCATATTTTAAGAAACTTGTGCTCCCTTTCAGAAATTCTTACTAATTGTGCACTTTTTAAGTTAACATGATTTTTATTTTCATGTGTCACCATTGCACTTCTTCTCCCAACTTCACGGATGTTCTGCTCTTTTTACCTAATTCTAATTTGCACTCCTAAAGCTCCACTCAAATGAGGATGCACCTACTTTTTTTTTATCAGGCAAAAGCACAACTTATGTATCCTGGGCTGTCGGTAATTATCAGATGATCCGTTTTGTCAATGACATAATGTTGAAATGTTTTGGTATGGCCACAAACACAATTAGTATTTGAGGAGAACTATGGACAATAGTCTGTCATCTAACAGCAGACAATGGAGGACAACCAACTCACCTTTCCTATTGCAAGGGGGAAGAGATGAGGTGTCCAGAAACGTCATTGATAGTAGATCTTGTGGCTGTGTTTTGGATTTCCCACTGGTGTCGTGAAATTGCAATTTTCCCAACAAGGATTAAAATAGTAATTTGAACTGACTTCCACTTGCAACCTAAAACACTTTGTGGGGAACTTGAGACCCATTTTGGAACTTATAATGCTCAAAACACTTCCACACAGAAAGAAATGAATCAATGTCTTTCTCATTTATTTTCCAAATTTGCCCAGAATGTTAAAAGTCTGCAATACTTGTTGAGAGACTGCAGACAAAGTAGTTGCATCTTGTTTGGTCTATGGACATTTGGATTGCTATGGTGTTGTATGCTTTAGAAAAAAAAAAGGTAAAGATATTGTTAACAGTCTTAAACTGCTAATACATTTGATAATTTCTTTAGCCACAAAAAGTCTACACAAGACCTTGGGTATACTGGAATCCACTGACGTCACAGGAAATCTTTATTCATTAGCCACTGGTGAGCACAATAACACTGATGAAATGCAACATTTATTCTGCAGTGCTTGTAAAACTGATGAGCAAAATGTTCTCTCTCATCAAAACCTTTTCTCCAGTTTAAATATTGCACAGAATTAATCATCATCTCATGAAGAACTATATCTGTAGACTAAACATAAACCTCTCATAAGCTAGTGTTTATCTTTTGTCTGGATTATTATAGATATAGCTAATGGATTGTAGGTTAGTTATTCAAGAAAATGAATAATTCAAATTGTGACTTGATGCTTAGAATTGTCTTGCATTGATGTACTGGCAAGAATAATTCATAGTGTTTATATGATGTGATGTGAGTGATGAAGAGGGAGTTATAATGTTACAGGTTTAATTACCACTTCGTAAACGTTATTCCACTGAGTTTATGAATGCATATGTGACTTTGGAGCATCTCCAAGCCTTTTTGAACTATGGGCATGATTTATACTGACCATAGCTAAATATAAGAATTGCCCACTTAACTGCTGTTTGCTGTCTTTGTTACTTAATCGGCATCTAAAATTTAGAGTAGGATAACATTTTTACTGCAATATTCAATTTGCCTTGTTTTAAATATTTGACATTTTTAGTCACATCTAACCAAAGCAGGGATGCATTAAAAACTATTGAAGTCACGGACCCAAGGGAATCGATGGTGAAGAATGGTGAGCACACAAAACTATATATGAAATATATTGTGCTGCAAGTCTTGGGCTAAAGTAGCTGATAATGATTTTAATGGGGGATGCACTCAACATTTCCCGTGTTCTAAGAGTGCCCAACATCGCCTCAACAACCCATCGTTCAGTCACTTTACCCACTGTAAACTCTGACCTATCTCTGAGCAAATACTGATCACAAAGTCCTTCAGTAGAGGGAGCAGTTGTTCGTGTTGACAATTGGGGGACTGCCATTCTAATTTCTCCATGACAGGAGATTTAATTTCTTGCAAATCTTTTGATATGGGACTACTGTGCAAAACCATGCAACAAAGTGAGATGTGCAGCCATCATACTCATGGAGTTTGTGCGTAAAAGCTGTAAGATCACAGCCATGCAAGAAACTGACATGTTTCACACAATTTATGCCATTTTAGATTGTCTTTTCAAATGTTTTAAACTTTCTAGATTATTTGGGTAATACCTCAGTTGGTGCTGATTAAACCAGTGCAACTTAAGATACTAAGTTTAAAGCATGAGCCTAATTTAATGTTTAATGTGCAAAATAAATAATTGGGAGTAAAAACGGAGGTTGGGGAAAGTGCTTGAAGGGGCAGGTGGTGGTTTGGTGCAGAGGTGCCATATTCCTTAACTGGAATGCCATTTACATTGAACTTCTGTATGCTCCTGATAAACAGATTCACTCAGTGGATGCAATGTGGATTATGCTGCCTGCAGGGATGGTGGACACTGAATCACGCTGGGTGTTTGAAAGGGAACTGAATAGCTTCTTGAGACAACCCTACAATTTATCCTATGGGGAACGAGCAAAGAGATTATTTTACTTGGCTCACAATACCATAATAATTATGTGACTATTAACCAAGTGCTTTTGTGTTTAAAGTACCCTATTTGTTCATTAAATTTAAGTCAGTCTTCAGTGAGAAAGAGTTTTTAAAGTGTTCTTAATTCATCTTTAATGAAGCTACGCTGCTTTTCTCTCGGACAGTTTCAGAAATTATGTCAATGTTACGAGTGAGGGCTGGTGATGAAAGAACCATCGTACGGAAGTCAGCCATTCAGGTAGTGTTAATGTACAGTCATAGAATTGATTATTTGTTCTTATCGGTGCTCTTCCAGTCTAGATAGCGAATGAAAAGCCAACTGAGACCAGTTATTGGTTGAATGTGGTAAGAGAGAATAGGCCAGACTTTGTTCTTGGATTCCAGGATCTTCCTAACAACAGATGGTCAGCTCGCTGTCTTAGAGTTTCTTGCGTTTTGTCTCCCATCTTGCAACAAAGGCATCATGTACACATTACCTTTCCATTGGTACCATTCGCAGAACTAAGAGTTTCCATAAACCTGAACTAAAGGCTTCACCATCTTTTCAGGAACTTCCTTTAAAACCACCAGGTCCAGCCAATGTCCAAGGAGGATGGTTGACATTTGGGGTGTGGTTAGCTCCCCTTGACATTTGGGGCTAATGCCATTTGGTTTCCTCTTAGACATCATCACCTTATGGATCACTATAAGACTGCAGCTATCATAGCTGGTTATCAGAAGCTGGTTATCCGGTGGGGGGGGGCTCATTTCACAAATGGTGGAATGGAGAATTGAACCCTTTCCTGCCTTTGATTCATGTGTTCTTTTAATGCAAATACTTTCAATGTTGTATTTTTGTGTCTAATACATGGGTATGCATTTATCTAAAATTCACATAAAATGGCTACATTTACATTTTCTTGCATTCAGACATTTGTAAACTGTATGTTTAATGTTCAATCTACTCTTAATGTTTTGACATATCGGTAAATGATTCATGTTATAATCTTGCAGGTGCTTGTAAGCATTTTGAAACAGAATGTAGTCCTCTGCACCCAAGAAGATCTGACTGTATTGCAAGATCGTTGTCGAGATCCTGCTCCATCTGTTCGCAAGCAAACATTGCAATTAATCACCGATCTTCTGTTGGTATGTTTTTCTTATATAAAATGTTTTGAATATTGTGAGCTGTGGGTTCTGGTTAGTATAAATGGGCAACTAATAAAGGATTGTGTTGAGAGAGAAACTACAAACTGTTAGTTTAGGCAGTTTTTTACACGTAACTATGTCACTTCTTTCAAAGTGATTAAATACCATTAATTATCAGACTAACAAGGCATTTCCACAATTGGGAAGATTGGATATGTGATGCTATATTCACTGAGTTTGTGGTTGGTACCATTGGATTTCTATTTCAGAAGTAGTTCTGGGCAGCACGGTGCTGTCTGAGTGGAGTTTGCATGTTCTCCCTATGACTGCGTGGATTTCCTCTGGGTTTAGTTTAGAGATTGAGCGGGGAAACGGGTCCTTCGGCCCACCGAGTCCGCACCGACCAGCAATCCCCGCACATAACACTACCTTACACACACTCGGGACAATTTTACACTTACACCATGCCAGTTAACCTACAAATCTGTACGTCTGGAGTGTGGGAGGAAACCAAAGATCTCGGGAAAAAACCCATGTAGGTCACAGGGAGAACGTACAAACTCCATATCGACAAGCACCCGTAGTCAGGATAGAACCCGGGTCTCTGGCGCTGTAAGGCAGCAACTCTACCACTGTGCCACAGTGCTGGGTGTTCCCACATACCAAAGTTGTGTGGGTTTGTCGGTCAATTGGCCTCTGTACAATTTCCCCAAATGTGGAGGGAGTGGATGAGAAATTAGAATAACATGGAAACAGTGTACACAGGTGATAAATGGTTGGGGTGGGCCAAAGGGTCTATTTACATGCTGTATCTCAAAAATAAACGCAAGTGGGACTTTGTAGGTCAAGATTACCTTTAATTACATCTGTGGTTCGGAATTTATTGTTCATAGTTATAGAATTTAGGGTTGAAACTCAATGGTCAATTTGTATGTTTCTTCTAGGCTCAACCCAATAATGAATTGCTACAGAAGGCTTGGATGAATGGAGTCATCCCAGTTGTAATTGATCCTGAGAATACGGTCCAGGAAAAAGCACTGGAGTGTCTAAATCAAGTGGTAATGCAGCAAATCAAGAATTACACGCAATTTAGTGACGAAGACAAACGTCAAAGATTGGCCTGGAATGTCTTAGCACTTCTTGTATTTGAGTATCAGGAGCTTTGGTAAATACGTTTTGTGGTATTTTATATGTTCAACAGATATTTCATTTGCCTTTTTTTTATTTTCTTGTATAGCAAAGGAAAAATCATTGGATGCCACAGCATGGAAGGAAGCTTTGGAGAAAGGAAGTGCAGATGCTGGTTTATAACGGAGATAGGCCCAAAGTGCCGGAGTAACTCAACAGATTCAGACTGAAGAAGGGTCTCCACCCAAAGTGTCACCCATCTATTTTTCTCCAGAGATACTGCTGACCTGCTGATTTACTCCAGCACTTTGTGTCTATCTATGGAAGGAAGCTTTGTGACTGATCATACATTTTCTGGCATTTGAAAATGCTGTTCAAAGAGCTATTCATTGATTCCCAAAACCTTGCAACATTTTCCTTTTTGAAAGCTGCTATTGTTTGGTTTGATATGAATGAATAGCAGGAATTTAATGAAAGATTGGCAAGTTCCCAACAGATTAGGCAATTTTAGAAGTTGATTGTAACGTGGAATGTAGCCCCTTTTCTCTTCATAATTTTAATTTTGCAGAGTAACAGTATTTTTCTTTTTTATTTCATAGGATTGAAAATTAGACCGTTTAGACGATTCGGTAATTGCAAACAAAGAGGAAAATGTAGCGTCTGTTTATTTCTGTTTCAGAGCTGAGATCCTATTGTTGAAAATGACAGTGCTATTTTAATGATTTTTAATGTGCATTCGACCATCTCCAAGCAATTTCTGAATTTTGTTGGGAGACTAACATAAGAATCGGGTCGGGAATGTTCAAGAATCTGCGTCTATCATGGTACTAAAAAAGTTCTGTTGGAATCAGTGAAGCTGAAAAGGTGCATTGTATGTTAGATATTTCTAATGCAAAACGCCCTGTGCCTGATTCACTGCCTCTGTCCAACTTTACCTTCTAGTAGATCTACTTTGTGGTTTTCTAAAGATTTATCTGACATTGCAATAATACTGGAACTTTCCACACTCCATTCCATCCCACTCCCAAATTTATTTCCCCTTTTATCTACTGTAATTTTGAAAGATTGGGTGATAGGGGCCTGCAAATGTTTCTATGCTTGACTAGTTGGATGGATAGATATGCTGCTGTCAGGAGTGTTTATTTATCATGAGTGTCAAAACGGCACAATAAAATTCTTACCTGCAGCAGTGCTCAATAGATAACTAAAAATAATTCAATAAATAAAATTCACGGGGCTTCTGTGTGCTCCAGCCCATTGATACCAAGTTCTCAAATAATCCGAAATGCACTTTCTCTACTCTTGAGTGGACATTGGCCATGGATTCCAAGGAGTAATTGAGTCATTAAGTAAATCAATGGCATTGTCCCTAATTGCACCCAGTTTATTCCATTGGATAAGCCATATCATTTGTCTAAGATGTTACATAGAAATATAGAAAATAGGTGCAGGAGGAGGCCATTCGACCCTTCAAGCCAACACCGCCATTCATTGTGATAATGGCTGATCGGCCCCAATCAATAACCCGTGCCTGCCTTCTCCCCATATCCCTTGACTCCACTAGCCCCTAGAGCTCTATCTAACTCTCTCTTAAATCCATCCAGTGACTTGGCCTCCACTGCCCTCTGGCAGGGAATTCCACAAATTCACAACTCTCTGGGTGAAAAAGTTTTTTCTCACCTCAGTCTTAAATGGCTTCCCCTTTATTCTAAGTGTGGGCCCTGGTTCTGGACTCGCCCCACATTGGGAACATTTTTCCTGCATCTAGCTTGTCCTGTCCTTTTGTCATTTTGAGCATTGCTCAATGAACAGGTGCTCTATTCTGACCTCTGTCACAAGGAGAAATTACGAGGCATCAGAGAAAAAGATTAACATATTATACGAAATAATGTAGAGTTTTATCTAATTTTTGGAGTTTTTCAGGATTGTCCCCATTGGTCATCTTATTTAACATCTATTATTTCTCTGTTTTAAAACACCATACAAAATGTTGTTTTTCTCCTTCCACAGTCGTTACCTGACCAAAGCTTTCCTTCTGTGGTCCCAACAAGATAAGTTCAGTTCAACTTTTATAAAAGACCTTATCACTCACACTGACACTGATCATGCAGCTGCTGCCTGGATGTTGCTTTCAAAAATTGCAGGATCCTTCCCAAAGTTGAACTATACCAAGATTATAGGCTCTTGGGATGATCTTTACAGGTTTGTAAAGTTTTTTATAGAATTCATTGTAAAGTATAACATTCTAATATTTTTTTAAAATCTTCCTGTTATTCAAATGTTTCCGACTGTTTTAGGGCGAGAACATATATCTAGATATTTTGAGTCCTTTATGCCACCATGTGATCAGAAACAGGGTGGCATAGTAGAGTAGCTGCCTCAGGCACCAGAGACCCGGGTTCAATCCTGTCCTCGCCGGCTGTCTGTGTGGAATTTGCACGTTCTCCTTGTGACTGCATGGGTTTCCATTTTCCTCCCATACCCCAATGACATGCAGGTTTGTCCACCCTAGGTTAGGTTAATTGGCCTCTGTAAAGTTGTTCCGGGGGGAGTAGAGAGTGGATGAAAAGGTGGGATCATTTTGTTTTATTTGTGAAGTGAGGAGTGATTACTATCTTAAATTAATTTAAAAAAATGATCTTTTTAATTTGAATTAAGTCTCATCGTATCAGGGCAGCAAAAGTTTGCACTTGTTGATCTGTTATTCTTTTCCATTATTTGCAGGTCAAAAAATATAGACAATAGAACAACCCACATCTTGAGTGTCATGGGCAACATTGCTCATCATTTGTTGGAGGAAACCAGAGCTAAGTTGATAGGTGAGTGAAATACAGTGATACAAATTGCTTTTGCAGCTCGCTAAACATAATGAATTATAGGTAGTGTTGCATCTTTGGCAGACTTCAGTCACTGGATATCAACAATGACATGGAAACAGATAATTTGATCCAACTTATCCATACCCACAAATGTTCTTTTCTGAACTAGTGCTGAAGGATTGGTCGGGGACCTAGGGTAGACAAAGCAATCTTTATTAGGGTAGACACAAAATGCTGGAGTAACTCAGCGGGTCAGACAGCATCTCTGGAGAAAAGGAATTGATGTCGTTTTGGGTCGAGGCACTTCTTCAAATCTGAAACGTCACTTTTCTCCAGACCGTCTGACCTGCTGAGTTACTCCAACATTTTGTGTCTTAGGTTTAAAGCAGCATCTATCTGCAGTTCCTTCCTACACAATCCTTATTCGGAAGTCGATTGCAAAGGAATATTATCTCCTATAACTGTGATGTTCACTACAAGCGCTGGCAGTTATGGGAGTAACTTCCACTCCATTCTGGTTCCTCATAGATCCAGCAGAGAGAAACCCTAAATCAACTGGTCTTAAATTGCTTAGTAATAGTGGGCTAAAGTGTCACATTCCATTCCAAGATTCGAAATCAAATTTGCGTTGTATTGTTCTTGCACCATGGTTATCATTGTTGGTAGTTTCTGTTAAGATCATCCTATTATTCATAATTTGTCAAATGTGCCCTTTTATTACAGACGAAGTCAAGAATTTGATAAGTGCGTTTTGCTCTACTCCAGAAATAGTCAGCCAGGCAGTTGAGACCTTGTACAAGCTCTGTCACGCTCATTGTAAGACTCCAGAAGAGACGCAGGTGAGTTAGGATCAACTGAAGTTGATACTGTGTTAAGCTTAGAAAACTTGAACATAGAAGCAAGAGCCAATCTCGTCCCACCGTTCATTTTAATTCTAGCTGCCCTGACCGATGAAGGCAAGTGTGCGAAATGCCTTCTTTACAACCCTGTCCTCCTGTATCTTCACTTCCAGGGAGCTATTTATTTGTGGCCATTGGTCCCTCTATTCAACAACATTCTCCAGGACAACCATTTGCAGACTAAGTCTTGTCTTGGGTATACTTATCAGGGAGCAAGGTGAACACCTCATACATATCTGATTTTAAATGTCGTCCGTCATTCCTTGGCCCACTTCCCGTGTTTATGTAGACCCTGTTTATATTTCTTGGACAACCTCCTTTACTGAACACTCAACCAACAACTTTGGTGTCATCTGCAACTGTGCAAACCATATCATCAACATAAAGATGACCAGCAACAGTGGACCCAGCACTGGTTCTTGTGGTGCACCACTTGGTCACTGGCCACCAGTCTGAATAACATCCATTAGCACCCTCTGTCTCCTTCCAACCAGCCAATTTTGCATCCAGTTGGCTAGCTCAGGATCCCCTACTCTGGGCAAAAGACTCTGTGTTTACCTGTTCTATTCCTCGTGATTTGAAACACTATAAGATCACCCCTTCATCCGCCTGCGATCTGAGGAATAAAGGAATAAAGTCCCAGTCTGCTCAACCTCTCCCTGTAGCTCAAGCCCTCGAGTCCTGGCAACATCCTTGTAAATCTTCTCTGCCTCCCTTGAGCATGTGGAGGTGATTTTATTATTTAAACTAAATGGTGTTGTAGCAGTGAGTGATGCATTCTTTCCACATTAGGTCCTGCTGGATCAGGTGTGCGGTGAGCTGATCTTGATTTGCGAATCGTACATCTCTAATATTGTTTTTAGCGATGGAGGAACTCAGCATGCGGATGAGAGTATGTTGGTAAGATTTTAGAACTAATTAATTCTAGATTTCTTAAGTGTACTCTGCGTTTTAGAACCTTTATTAAGAAACGGGCTCTTAGCCAACGAGTCCACAACGACCAGTAATCCTCGCACATTAACACTACCCTACACACACTAGGGACAATTTTACATTTATACCAAGACAATTAACCTACAAACTTGTACGTCTTTGGAGTGTGACGAAAACCGAAGATCTCGGAGAAAACCACGCAGGTCACGGGGAGAATGTACAAACTCCGTACAGACAAGTGCCTGTAGTCGGGATGGAACCCGGGTCTCTGGCGCTGTAAGTCAGCAGCTCTACCGCTGCGCCACCGTGATACAGTTCACTTCCTTTAATGCTATAAAAATAAATGTACAACCAGACCAGCATCAAAGTTGTGCAATAATTAACCTGTCACTCAGGAAGGGCTGGAGCAGGAAAATGAGATTATTTCACTGTGGTAGCTACCGTTTGTGGATAATGTAACTTGCCACAAAATATGTCAACATTCCTTAAGAAGTGCTGTTTGTGTGTACGGCTCTTTTCACTTAGAGTAAGCCTTCACTCTCCCTATCTTCACTAGTCACTCCTTTGTACTCTTTGTCCTGTCCCCCGATCCTTTGAACCCTGGCTACTCATTGCCCCCGTCCCGTCCCCCCCCGTCCCCAGCACCTTCCCTCACTGCTCTCAATTTGTTGATGAACCTCTCCCTTGCGCTAGCCACTCTTTGTTTCTCCTCGCCATCTACTTGTACACACTCTGTCAGGCACCTGCCCCCTCTTAACTAGTGAACCCTGTTGCATTAAGCTAATCATTTATATTTCATTACTATAGCCAGTGGGTACAGGGTGGTTCTCAGAAAACATGTTGTGTAATTCGCTTTACTGTCCTCTCGAGTTTAGTTTATTTTAGAGATAGAGCACGGAAACAGGCCCTTCAGCCCAACAAGCCCACGCCGACCAGCGACCCCCGGACATTAACACTTTCCTGCACACACTAGGGACAATTTACATTTATAGCAAGCCAATTAACCACAAGCATGTAGGTCTTTGGAGTATGGGAGGGAATCAAAGATCTCGGGGAAAACCCACAAAGTCAGAGGGAGAACGTACAAACTCCATACAGACAAGCGCCTGTAGTCGGGATGGAACCCGGGTCTCTGGTGCTGTAAGGCAGCAACTTTACCACTAAGCCACTGTGCCACCCCACTAAGCCAAGTGCCACTTTGGATTCTGTGGGAGACCTACATTGAAGGTGTTGAGGCGTAATGGGATTTGCTGTGTTCAAATGCAACATTTTGTATTTCCTCAGGTGAAGCACCTTTTCACTCTTGGTGAGGCAGCACAGCTGTGCCCAAGGAAAGTTGATAAGCGGATCTTCCTGCTGGTCCAGTCATTTCTTGCTGGCCCTCTCGGTCTGAGTCCTGGTGAGAACTAATTAGTGCTAGAAATTTGGTAATGCTGAATAATTGGTATAAACCACACGCTGATGATAAATTAATTTAATGTCTTTCAGCTATTGCAAGGTTTAATGAATCATTCATTAAAATGTATGAATGTAAAGAAGGGGAAGTATGTAGGAAGGAGATGCAATTGCTGGTTTATACTGAAGACAGACACCAAGTGCTGGAGTAATTCAGCGGGTTCAGGCAGCATCTCTGGGGGAAAAGGAATAGGTGACGTTTTGGGTCGGATTCCTTTTTCAGACTTGAGTCTAAAGAAAGCTTCCAACCCGATACGTCACCTATTCCTTTTCTCCAGAGATGCTGCCTGACCCGCTGAGTTGCTCCAGCATTTTATGTCTATATTTTTAACAAGAGGAAGGGTGTATCATCAAAGCAAAAACAACTGCTGTTGCTGGGGATAAAATATGAAAATAAATTTCAGAAATGCTCATTGGGTTGCTTCTGTGATGAGAGAAACCATTAATATCTCGTCAATAATCTTTCTTCAAAGACCTTCTTAATGGAGACTGTGTTGGGATGACAACTATGTATGGATAAGTGCATTGCCCGACTAAATATGTGTACTGTATTTTGCTTTGTGAAATCAAATTTTGGCTGGATATAGAGTGTAACTGGCAGGACCCTTGGGAGCATTGATGTGTAGAAAGACCTTGGGGTGCAAATCCAAAGCTGCCTGAAAGTAATAATGTAGATGGATTGGGAACAATTTTTTGGTATATTTGCCTTCATAGGCCAAGCCATTGAGTACAAGAGTTAGGACATCATGTTGCAGCTGTATACAACATTGATTAAACCCCCTTTTAGAGTTTTGTCTATGGTTCTGTTCAAAATATTGCAGGAGGAATGTGGTTGCAATAGACAGCAGCTTTAAAAGTGAGTTAATTACCCAGCTGAGGTAAAATGCATCCCAGTGTTCTGGTCTTTTCTTTTAAAAAGCAAGAGGGTTGCAGGCCATCATGTCCAGGGAATGTTCGTAAGTCCTAGGAGCAGAATTAGGCCATTCGGCCGATCAAATCTACGTTCAATCGTATCTTTCTCACTCAACCCCATTCTCCTCCCTTCTCCCCATAACCCCCGACACCCACATCCATGAATGTTTTAGTGAAATATATGGTTTTAAAAGTAATTGATTCGTGTTAAAAACATAAAACTAAACCTCTGTTTAACTTGAGAATATTAGTTGTTGGATAAGTCAATTGGTTCTCTTTGCTTTCATTTTAATTTGCAAATAAGTAAGAGTTATTTAATAGACAGGAAGTAAACAACATATTTTAACAATGCTAGTTTTCTGGTCTTTTAATTAAAAAAATGTAATTACAGTCGAACCCTTTTCGTTCCTGGAGTTGAAAATAACTTTACATTAATGTAAGAAAAATTATTATCTGAAAGAGTCTTTCTATTTGATGTGTTAGGTAATTTAAATATTTGTTCTTTGAGCTCAAGCATTTCACTTGTCGGTTATTGTTTCAGATAGCAGTGATCTTCCGGCTTCACAGCCCCTTACCGAGTTTTCAGGATCTGCTGCCGTATCTTCGGTTGTCCGAGCACATGCCTTTTTTACTCTCGGTAAGTCCATTGCTGCAGAGTTCTGCTCATGTGTCTCCACCAGTTTGTGTACTTGTACCCTGCATGGGCATTTCTCACAAGAGAACTGGATAGTCACCAGGAGTGGCAATATTTAGTTTATTATCCTTCTCTGATCTGAGATGTGAAAGGCAAAATATAATCTTATTAACAATCCAGACAAGGCCAGATAGTGACAGGTCAAACAAAATCATACCACACCGTGGTTCTTCACATTACCAGTTTTCTTGCATTAAATGTGTAAGAAGGAACTGCAGATGCTGGTTTACACCGAAGATAGACACAAAAAGCTGGAGTAACTTAGCGGGATAGGCAGCATCTCTGGAGAGAAGGAATGGGTGACGTTTCGGGTCGAGGCTCTTCTTCATATCTTGCATTAAATGCTGGAAATCCAAGCAAGAGTTAAGAGTTCAAGAGAGTTTAGTGTCATGTGTCCCTGATAGGACAATGACATTCTTGCTTTGCTTTAGCACACCAGAACATAGTAGGCACGAATACTGAACAGATCAGTGTGTCCATATACCATTGTATAAATATATACACACATGAATAATTAAACTGATAAAGTGCAAATAAACAGATTAGTGGATATTAATGTTCAGAATTTTGCCCGAGCTGAGTTTAATAGCCTGATGGCTGTGGGGAAGAAACTATCCCTGAACCTGAAGGTAGTGGGGAGATGAGTGTATGGCCCGGATGGTGTGGGTCCTTGATGATACTGCCAACCTTTTTGAGGCAGCGACTGTGATAGTTCCCCTCGATGGACGGGAGGTTAAAGAATGTTAATCAAGTTCCAAATATTTTATGTACACTGAAGAAGTGTCCATAACCATGTTATACAGAGATGCTGCCTGACCTGCTGAGTTACTCCCGCACATTAACACCTTGCTCACATTAAATTTAAGTCTGAGAAATACATCATTTTGTGCTGATGCCCCACTTTATTTCATTTTCTAATCTCCAGGAAAGTTGTGCCTGCAGCATGAAGATCTAGCTAAGAAATGCATTGCTGCTCTTGCACGCGAGTTGGAGGTGTGCAAAGATGTTGCAGTTCGCAATAATGTCATCATCATCATATGCGACCTCTGCATGCGATACACTACCATGGTGGTTCGGTACATTCCTAATGTTGCTGTGTGTTTAAAAGACAGTGACCCCTTTATCCGTAAACAGACCATGGTTATGCTGACAAACCTACTCCAGGTAAACGAGGGGCAAGCTTCCTTAATGTTTGAGATCAAATAAATGGCTATGTATTGTATTTTAGCATCTTTGTTCCAGATACATAATCTTGAGTTGGTTCAAGACTTACGCTCAGTAATATCTCTCTTAAGTAGTTAAACTTCATACAGACAACACCCGTAGTCAGGATTGAACCTGGGTCTGGTGCTGTAAGGCAGCAACTCTGCTGGTGGGCCACAGTGTTGTTGATCTACTATTTTCCATCTTTGTTTCTTTATTTGTGGGATTAAGGCCAACTGGTGTGACAGTCTCCAGGCTGATGGATGCTGCAGCCAGCTACAACCCTCTCAAGATCTACAGCTAATGGGAGCTAAGCACCTTGTTCACTAAAATTCTGCTCATTGAGCAGAACCTTAGAAAAATTTGTCCCATGGGAAATAAACTAAACTTTCACTCATTTATCGTACTAGCATATAGTCAGTTTCAAGGAATACAATACAGGGAATATTTAGGTCAAACAACATATTTTGGAGGCAATTGTCGTTTCAGATCCACGAGCTTTCATCATTTTCATGGGATTGATTTTTCTTTTTTCTTTACAGGATGAATATATAAAATGGAAAGGTTCCCTCTTCTTCAGATTTGTAAGCGTTTTGGTGGATTCAGATGAAAGTATACGGAGGTAAATGGCTTTAAGTAAACAAATGTCAACTAAAGTTTTCTATTCCTTGATAATGGACACACAATGGGTAAAATCCCAAAAGGGTTTGTGGCGACTTAACTGTTTATGGCTGAGTTTGAACACGATCCTCACTACGGGTGCTGTCTGTACGGAGTCTGCACGTTCTCCTTACGACCTTGTGGGTTTTCTGCAGGTGCTCTGGTTTCCTCCCACATTCCAAAGATGTGTAGGATCTCCACGGCGAGTGTGTGGAGAGGGCCAACACCTTCCGGTTTCTCGGCGTCCATATCGCGGCTGACATCTCCTGGACGGACAACACGACAGCGGTCATCAAGAAGGCTCAGCAGCGGCTGCACTTCCTGAGGGTCCTCAGGAAGCACAACCTGGACTCTAACCTGCTGCTGACCTTCTACCGCTCGTCCATCGAGAGCCTGCTGACATACTGCATTACAGCATGGTATGGCAGCTGCACCATGGCAGACAGGGAGAGGCTTCAGAGGGTAACCAGGACAGCGCAGAGGATCATTGGTTGCCCTCTCCCCTCCCTGATGGACATCTACACCTCCCGCTGCCTTAGCAGGGCAAAGAAGATCACCAAAGACAGCTCCCATCCTGCGTTTGGACTGTTCGACCTGCTGCCCTCTGGAAGGCGCTATAGGTGCATCAAATCCAGGACAAACAGACTCAGGAATAGCTGCTTCCCGAGAATTATATCTACCATAAATTCAAATCCACACATGCACTGACTACACCGCCCAACACGGACTTCCATCTGTATATATGTATATATGTATGTAGCGCCGTAGAATTTGTGCACCTATTCCCCCCCCCCCCCCCCCCCCCATCTCCCTTCTGTTTTGTTTTTCTGTTTCTTGTTTTTTGTGTAAAATTGTATGTATGCACTGAGTACGAGCAGCTTTCAGTTTCACTGTACATGTATAGTGACAATAAATGGCATATATCTATCTAGGATAATTGACCTCTGAAAATGGTCTCTAGCATGTAGGATAGAATGAGTGTAAGGGTGATTGCTGGTCAGTGTGGACTCATTGGGCTGAAGGGCCTGTTTCCATGCTGTATCTAAACTAAAGTTCAGGGGTTTGGAAAATGTACTAATGGCTACATTACCACTCTGTCCCAGGCCCTTCTCGGGGAGTCTGCAAGGTCCCCACCTCCCTTACACAAAGCAGGGCTTTCTTATTTCCATTTGTTTGCATGGGAGTGCTATATCCCTCACTGAGACCTGCTTTTGGGACCTGCTTTCTGTTGACAATATCCGCTCTGCTACATTGTCAAACACATTGCACTTGCTGCATTGTGTTTGGTGATGTTGGAGCAGCCCCCTCCAAGGGCTCTCTCTCTCTCACACATTGTTTGTCTGCTGGACAAACAACCAGCAGATGTTTGATATTTGAATGAAAGCACAATGTTGTGGCTCTGTTTGCCAGATAAGGAAGCATTTGACATTTCAAGCATGACACTCTGACCTTTAACTGTTGGCAATGGGTATTGCCGCAGAAACCGTGCTTAGGTTTAGGTTTATTATGGCCACATGTACCGATGTACAGTGAAAAAGGTTTGTTTTGCATGCTATTGAAACAGATGATAAAATCGGTTCAGGCCCAAGCAGGAAGAGATGGAGCAAAGGGGAAAATGCAGAATGAGTTCTCAGCACTGTAGCACATCAGTTCCTTAGAGAAAGTCCAATGTTCATGGGGTAGAGGTGATTGCAACAGTACACTGGCTTACTGAAGGACAGTTCAGAAGCCTTAGAGCAGAGTGGAAGAAGTTGTTCCTGAGTTTGGAGGTGCCACCATCATCAGCACACAATAAACACACCACAAAGTTGTAATATTATTTTATCATTGGCCAAGATATTGGATGCATATTGATGAAATACTGGTCAAGGATTGGTGTGTGAGGAATGGTCATAAATTCAAGGGGCACTGACGCGGTTTTTTTTTGGAAGAGATGGCTGTTTCGTTGAAGATGAACTTCACTTTGACACATTGTTGGCCCAGGCTGAAGAAAAGGCTTCAAAATTAAATAGTTGATTATGGTGTGTTATGGATGGGTTCGGATGAGAGGAAATTTTAAAAATTGAAGAGAAAAGCTGACAGTGTCAGAAAAATGACACAGCATGTTAAGTATACCTCCAATTAGGGTCAAATTAGTGGTAAGTAGTAAAAGAAAATGTAAAATTGAACGTTCTTCATCTGAATGCAGGCAAATTGTTGGTTAAATAGAAATGAATTAGTACCTTCTCTGATTTTTCTCATCCAAACTGGTGTGGACTTGCTGCAACCTTGGGGCAAGCAGTGATCCTGTCATGATCTCTGATAGAGTGGACACTATAGATGTTCAGCTATTATTACTCTATATTATTTGTTGTCATTAATTTCCTTGACAAAGCATTGTAAACAGAATCTTCAATATTTCATAAGCTCAGCTATAAATTTTCTTTCTATGTATCATTGATCTTAACATGTTAATCCGTCTTATGTGTATAAGTTGAGTTTCATCTTTAAGTTGGAGTAATAACAAGAAGTTTGCTAATTTGCCACTTTGTTTTGATTCATGTGATTTGATGATTCATATGTGTGATAAAACTGACCTATTTTATTTCAGCTTTGCAGAGTTCT
Source organism: Leucoraja erinaceus (assembly GCF_028641065.1). Taxonomy (NCBI): domain Eukaryota; kingdom Metazoa; phylum Chordata; class Chondrichthyes; order Rajiformes; family Rajidae; genus Leucoraja; species Leucoraja erinaceus. The sequence continues at coordinate 5,119,172 of NC_073408.1, read as the reverse complement.
GTTTAGTCCACCTGCTCCTGAAAAGAAACCAGGTTATGTTCTCTCAACAATTTACTGAATGCATTTTCCACTTCAATGCCTATGAAAAACATGACAAATACAATAAATGTTCTCAAACTGAGCGGTACGTAAACTTCACTTCTAAATGATGGCACTATCATGGTGACATATTTTGACCATCAACCTGAAGAGGTTTCATACACTAGCATTAAGTCCTTGGTAGAATTCACAATAAAGATAACCATATTAATCATTATAGATTGTTGGAACCTTATCAACTAATTGTAAGCCAGTGTAAAAGTATGACAGAGAGGGTGTTCTCTATAAATATGTCGTTGTTTAAGTGGATTATCATTATGTTTAACCCCCAAATGTACTTGCATTACAAAAGGTGAACGTGCAAGTTAATAGACATAGAAAGCTGAAATAAAAACGGATTTACGTTTAAAATGAAATAAAAACGAAATGCTCAATTAGTCGAGTGATGTCTGCAGAAAGGGAGAAACAGTTAATATTTCAAATACAATGGAAAGGTGCAAGATATACATTTTTGCTGATTCTCCAAGGTTTTAGAGTCAGTCATACAACATGGAAACAGGCCCTCCAGCCCAACTCATTCACGTTGACCAAGATACCCTATCTAAACTAGTCCCAGTTATGGGACGACAGATGGCGCAATGGGCTAAGTGTTCGGCTGGCGACCTGAAGGTAGCCGGTTCGAATCCCGCTTGGAGTGCATACTGTCGTTGTGTCCTTGGGGCAAGACACTTCACCCACCTTTGCCTGTGTGTAAATGTAATGTAATTATGTGAAGCACTTTGGGGTCAATGCAAGTTGACTAAAAATGTGCTATATAAATAAGATTATTATTATTATTATTATCTACATTTGGTCCATATCCCTCTAGATATCGTTTATCCTTGTAACTGTCCAAGTGCCTTTCAGATATTCTCAGTGTATCACCCTCAACTACCTCCTGGCAGCTCGTTCCATATTCCCACCACCCTCAGTGGAAAAGTTGCCCCTCATGTACCTATTAAATCTTTCCCCTTTAGGATAGGATGGGTTTGTTTCCTTGGAGTGGGGAAGCTGAGGTATACAAAATTATACGGTCATCAATAGATAGCAGGAAACTTTCCACAGCATAGGTTTGGGGTAAGGCTTAAGGATGTTCAGAGGGGACCTTTGTAGATTAGTGACTCGGGGTATGAGTCATGCATTTGTAGTTTCGCCCACTAGCAGGTCTGCTGCATTCCATTAGTTTTTAAAAGTGAACTCTTAAGTGAGAAGTTGCATTGCTTATAACCAATAAAATCTATAACCTGACATGGTGTAAGGTCATTGTTATTATAAGGATTACAAATCAACAGCCTTGAGAACATTTTTACCTGGAGAATGCTTGGAATCGGAAACGTGCTGCTAAGGGTGGAGGAGATGTACTCGTACTACATTTATGAAGCATTGGGACAAGCACTTGTAAGGCTTTGAAGGCTACAGATCGTGTACGGGAAAATGGGAACATGGGTCAGCATGAGTATGGTGGGCTGTAGGGCCGACTCCTGTGCTGGGGACTATGACAGTGGAAACCCTCAGTAGCAATATTCGGCTAGTTTGACCCATGATACTTTTGAGTACATCCATACACGCACATCCCATAAGAAGTTGAAACTTGTTTATCATAAAGAAACCAAAAATATAATAAACATTTGTAATTTAAAACTTTTTCAAATAAATATGAATGGTGCCATTCACTCTAGTCATTATTTTATTTGCAGCTATATTCAAAAATAGCAAGAATTCATATTGTACTCAGTTGTAATGTAATCATTTTCTGAGCAATTGTTATGTGTCAAGTTTGTTGTTTGCTAGTTCAAGCCATATTTTATTGTCTATATTCAGTATTTCAGGAGAATGGAATGCTCCATTATTGACTGTTCTATGTATCCATAACAGAGAGAAGACGCTATTTTCCTTGAAGGGGAATAAAAACAAAGAGAAACGAATGACTATTTATAAGTTTCTGTTGCAACACTTCACAGATGAACAACGTTTCAATGTTACCAACAAACTTGCTCATGATATTCTAGGTATGAATTTATGATCCTATTAACATTTCTGATGTAGTTTAGTTTCGAGATACAGCGCAGTAACAGGCCCTTCGTCCCACTGAGTCCGCACTGTCCAGTGACCACCGCACATTAACACTACCCTACACACACTTTACTTATACCAAGCCAATTAACCTACAACCCTATATGCTTTTGGAGTGTGGGAGGAAACCGAAGATCTCGGAGAAAATCCATACAGGCCCCGGGGAGAACGTACAAACTGCGTACAGACAGCAGCCGTGGTCGGGATCGAACCCGGGTCTCCGGTGCTGCAAAAGCTGTAAGGCAACAACTCTACCGCTGCGTTACCATGCCGCCCTTGTGCCGTGTACATCACACCTGTGGGATTTAATGGTATAACCTCAACCCACCTTAAGCCATTTGGATTTCCTGGTGACCAGTTATTGCCATGCCTGTACACTTTCATTCAAAAAAGATATTGTGACTTAATCAGATTTTTTACCTCTGCATGCCTCAGGCTAATTTTGGGGATATGTTTTTGAGCATACTTTCTTCACGGAGCAATGATGTCCATGTCCTAATCTTCACTGGTGTACACTCTCCCTAACAGTGAGGGAAAGAGAGGACCGACCCACTTGACAACATCCAGCCCTCCTCGAAGAGAGGCACAAATCAGGCAGCATCTCTGAAGAAAATGATTTCATTTCGGGTCGAGGCCCTTCTTCAAACCTTCCTCACCCGGATCAACCTATCGCTTGCCCTTGCTTGCCCCACTCCTCTCACCTCTTTACACTGGCTATCCCCCCTCCACTCTTTTCAGAGTTGGCTCGATACATTCTCTGTCAATTTCCCCCTACAGATGCTGCCTGACCCGCTGAGTTCTCCAGCAGTTTGTTCTTTGCTCCAGACTCCAGTATCTGCAGTCTCTTGCATCTCCACTTTATAATACCCATTTTAATTGATCTGTTTCCAGCGTGTTTCGTTGATGGAATGCTTCCAGTGGATATGGAGGCAAATGAATTGCTCTCGGATACATTCGTGGTGATGAGTTGCAAGGAGATCAAACTCACTTCTTTTCGAACAAAATCTAGTGATGATGCTCAGCTGGATGATGAAATGGCCATGGCTAATGCAGTCATGCAGGTAGCACAGAAAAAGCTCATATCACAGGTAACTAATCTGTAAACATAAACATGGCGATGCATGGTCCTCTTTAATAGGTGACCTTCTTACGTAGAATGTTGCCAGAACTCGAGTCATGACCTAGAGGGAGAGGTTGGGCGGGCTATAACTTTATTCCTTGGAGCCCAAGAGCTGAGGGGTGATCCTTTTGCGGTGTATAGAAATTGTGAGGGGGGTAGATGGGGTTATTGCACAGAGCTTTTTTTCCCCATGGGGGAAAAACTAGAGGATAAAAGTGTTAATAGAAACTTGAGGGGCAACTTATTCGCTCAAAGGTTGGCGAGTATATTGAACTGACTACAGGGGAGGTGGTTGAGGCAGGCACCAAACCTGCATTTAAAAGACCCTTGGACAACTACACAACTAGGAAAGGTTCAGAGTGATATGCGGGCAAATGTGACTCGCTTAGATGAGGCATGTTGGGCTGAAGGGCCTATATTCATGCTGTATGATTCTAGGCTGGTCTGAATGTTTTTAACTTTAAGTTACAGTTTCAAAGGTCAGCATGGCAATTTGGATAAGTAACTAAATCTAGAATATAAAGTCAGTATCAGTAATTAAGACTACGAAGCTATATCAGCACTGACAAACCTCCTTTGTTCACTGTTGCTCTTCAAGAAAGTAAACCAGTCATCCTTGCCATGTTGTTCAAGAAGGAACTGCAGATGCTGGAAGATCGAAGGTACACAAAAATGCTGGAGAAACTCAGCGGGTGCAGCAGCATCTATGGAACGCAGGAAATGGGTGACGTTTCGGGCCGAAACGTCACCTATTTCCTTCGCTCCATAGATGCTGCCCGACGCGCTGAGTTTCTCCAGCATTTTTGTGTATCCTTGCCATGTTGTTGGCTCTCAATTTCCCACTAAAATGACCCAATAAACTACTCAACGTGGACAGAGAAAACAGGGACATGAGTAGGCCAATTGGCTCCTTAAGCCTGCTCTGATTGGCCTCAATACTATTCATCCCTTCCCTCTTCCAACACGCATTGCCTCCTTTGTAGTTCAAATTTCTGTCCATTTCTGCTTTGAATCTATTCAACGACGCATCTCCAGAGCTCTCTGTGGTAGTGAGTTGCAAAGAGAAGAAATTCTTCCTCCTCTCCAACCTGAAATTGAATGACTTTGTATCTTGAAGCAATCAATATCTGTGGTTCTTTTACTTACCCTCAAAGGATGTTCTTATCATTCTCCCCATCAGTCCCTTTCAGAACCTCTTCCAAACTCCCATGAATGTATGTGTAACCTCTCCACATACACCAATCCCTTGGTTTTATGATGACTGGGCAACCTTCTTTAGACCTTAGAGATACTTCTATGCAGTGCCTCCAATGTAAATACATCATTCCTGAAATATGGGGACCAAACTTATATGGGGTATTCCAAGTGCAGTCTTGCCAGCTCACTGTAAAGTTGCATCCAAATCCCCAATTTATTTAATTCCGTAGCTCTTGCCATAGAGTTCTAACTTCCCACAGTTACATTTTAGGCTACATTTCATTTGTGTTTCTCTTTGCGCTGTTGCAAACCAAAGTAAAAATAATTTGACAGTCCTGGGTTAAGATTTTAAAGACAAGAACTCAACTCAAAGCTGCCAATTCACCAATTTATTTAAAAAGTGGGGGGAAATGTTACAGATCCTCTGCAAGGAAAATATGGAGCGGAAACCACAGGATCATGATTTAAAATAATCAATTTTGCCAAACAATTGGAAAATGAGTAGGTGTAGGAGGGAATTACAGATGCTGGTTTGCACTGAAGATAGATGCAAAAAGCTGGAGTAACTCAGCGGGTCGGGCAGCATCTCTGGAGAAAAGGAATAGGTGGCGTTTCAGGTCAAGACCCTCTTCAGACTGAGCGTTGGGGGAGAGGGAAACAAGAGACATAGAAGGCATATGGAACAAATGAATGTGCAGAAGGTGATAACAAGTGATACAAAGTGAAGTTTACTCGTTGGAAATTTAAAGCATGGGTTTTGTTATTTACAGGTCCAGAAGAAGAATTTTGTAGAAAACATCATCCCTATTGTATCATCTCTGAAGAGTCAACTAGAGCAGAAGCACATCCCAGCGCTGAAGGATCTCATGCAGTACTTGCAAGTAAGAGTTGTCTGTCAGTGATTGTTCTTTGAGACATTTATGGAAGCTTCGCCATGTCAACAATCCTCCAGTTAAAAATATACAGCCATAATAATTAGATAGATTTTATTAACACCAGCTTACTCATGTGAGGTTTAATTCTTGGAAAGACAAATGAACGTAATTATGATCCAAATTATATTTTAAACTTCCTACTTCCCTCGTCCTTACTTCCTCTAACAGGGTTTTTATAAAAGCATGTAGTTTCCGGTTGAAATGGAGAGAACAAAGGAATGAGTCCCTCGATTATCCTCCTGCATGTGGTGATCTAACTCAACAATTTGAATAATTTAATGATGTTGCATGCCACAAACGTTACGGTATTTGGCACCAGCTGCAGCCTTTTCTTTCCCAATATTTGATTAGCCAAGCAACTGAAGGGAATTGACAACAGACTGATGTAGCGTTTAAATATTTGTCATGATTACATTCCTTGTAAATCAGGAAGAGCAGGAGTGAGTTCTTTACCCAGTCCTCTCCTTCCACAGCTTCCAAAGTTCATCAGTTCCCTCTTACTGGGCTTTGCGGCCCCAAATTAAGTAATCAATAAAACTGGGACGTTGACCACGTGTTTTATTTCACTCTCATTCTTAAATGCATCAGCACCATTGGCTCTGTAGATCAGCAGGTAGCCTATTCTTCAGGACTTGATTTAGTCTAGAATAGCAGCGGTAGTACCCTGTAGTTATAAACCAGGGTGCAAATGGGTTCAATTGAAGTTTACATTTTGCCATCTTAAGGATTAAAAAAAAAAAGCCAACTGTAAGTATTCCTCATGGGTCATTGCAAAAGGACATGGGCACAAAATGCTGGAGCAACTCAGCGGGTCAGCCAGCGTCTCTTTCTTCACCTGGGTACACATTGGGTCCGCAGCTGAATACCAGCTCCCTGGAGTTTTGACCGTAATATTATATTCATTTATTTTTCCCTAGGAAGTGATGCAGGATTATCGGAATGAGATCAAGGAACTTTTTGCTGCTGATCGGCAGCTGGCAGCTGAGTTGGAGTATGATCTTAAAAAATATGAAGAGCAGGTTGCTGGGGAGGAGGGGACGGAGTCCGTGACAGTGGGTGCAGCTGCGGTATGTGTTCACCTATTTATTGATTTTTTTAATTGATTTTATTTTATTGATTGCACTCCCATTGAACATCGGCGGATTGATTTAATGTCTTGCACAAAGTCGTACAGCGTGGGGAAACAGGCCCTTTGGCCCAACTTGCCCATGCTGTCCAAGATCCCCAATCTACATTGGTCCCACCTGCCCGTCTTTGGCTCTTATCCCTGTAAACCCTTCCTATTCATGTATATGTCCAATTGCTTTTTGAATAGTTTGTTAAACATCTTATACACATCCATGGAACACATGGACAGCAGATGGCATGGTGGTGCAGCGGTAGGTTTGCTCCCTTACAGCACCAGAGACCTGGGTTCAATCCTGAATACCGATGCTGTTATTGCAGAGTTTGTATATTCTCCCCATGACCTGCGTGGATTTTCTCCGGGAGCTCTGGTTTCCTCCTGCATTCCAAAGATGTACATGTTGGGAGGTTAATTGGCTTGGTAAAATTGTATATTGTCCCTAGTAGTGTAGAATAGTCCGAGTATTTGCTGGTCCGCGTGGACTGGTGGGCCAAAGAGCTGTATCTCTGAACAAGTTAATTTGACATTGTAGCGCACTTCTATATGAGAAAACTTTTATATTAAGCCATCAACCTTTGTTAATAAATAATTTTATAATAATTTATAAGATGCTGCCAGAGGGTAACGGCTCAATGCGTGGTGGTCTCAGAAGCAGATTCGCTGTGGCTGTAACACTACATTCTGCACTATTTATTTTTCTCTTTGTAACTGCGTATGGTTGATGTATGATTTGACTGGATAGCACATTAAACAGTTTTTCAGTGTCTTAGTACATGTAACAATAATATGTCAATACTTTGAGGGTGGCGCAGGGGCCGAGTTGCTGCCTTACAGCGCCAGAGACCCAGGTTCGATCCTGACTGCGGGTACTGTCTGTACGAAGTTTATACGTTCTCCCCATGACCTGTGTGGGTTTTCTCTGGGCGTTCCGGTTTCCTCCCACAATCCAAAGACGTACAGGTTTGTAGGTCAATTGGCTTCTGTGAAATTGTAAAATTATCGTATGGGGAGTGTTTGTGTGCGGGGATCGCTGGTCGGCACGGACTCGGTGCGCTGAAAGGCCCGTTTCCGCGCTGCAACTCTAAATTAAACTAAACTAAACCAACAATTTGATAACTTTGACAAGTTAGTTATAAGTTTGACAAGTGCTCGGATGTTCCAAGGTTTTCCCTTGAGGATCTGTGATTTTATATTTGGTGAGAATTCATCTGCAGTCCATAATTTTACATTTTTTGTCTTTTTTTAAAGTTATCACCAAGGGCTTCACCCTCGCTGCGCTCTGCTGTACGTATTGGAACTGAAGCACTTTCTCCTGGTACCCGAGTAGCCCAGCTTACACCCCCAAAGCAGAGGTCCTCTCTTTCACCGTTTGGTATTCCTATTTCTACATCCATAGCAGTGCTTACGCCCAGGCTCACAAAGCGCAGGTACAAAAACAAAACTATCTTTGCAGTTTGCACTCCAGTACTGTGTCATTAGAGTATCATTGAATTTCTAATGAAAATCTGTCATTAATATTTGCATAGTGATTTTGATACAATCAAGATTGGCTATTTCTTAAAAATGATGTCTTTTGAAATGGTTTTGGTTGTAAATCAATGTTGAATCCATTCCTATATACAGCAAACCCTTGCAATAATGGGCCGCTGTATAGCTGAGTTTGGTTATAGTGTACCAGGTCTCCCGTTGCACCCTTCCCCTGTGGCAGGAACTTCTGGTTGTGGGAGCGGGGAGAACGAGCAGCACCGCGTATGGGACCGAGCAACTCCCCGACCACTGAATTCCCACTTGTTTAAACCCCAACACACCATTTCTTCCCGCCACACACACCACCCCACCACCCCAGCCCCCCCCAAACGCCTTGTTTCTCCCATCCTGGCCTTGGGTTAAGCTTCACCCACCCCTCACTCAGTTGTAGCGGACTATTGGCAAAAGCAGACAACAGCCCCCCTCCATGGTCAGTTATTGCGAAGGTTTACTGGAGTTTTATTAATTGGGGCCATGGTATGTTACCTGCTCCAGCTGAATGTTCTTCTAAACCTGCACTGAATCCGTAACTACTGACTGTCATTAATCAAACGCCTACAAATGCTGGATATTGCAATTTTTGAAGTGCATTTCAGTTCACAACTACAAATGTTTTATTGAACATACACTTCATTGCTATTTGCTTTTATGAAATCACAAGGCATATAATATAGTAAGTCACAACCTTTTTCCCCAGGGTGGTAATATCAAAGACTAGAGAGCAACGCTTTAAGATTAGGTGGGGTAGATTAATAGAGATGTCCAGGGCACGTTTTTTTAACGCAGAGAGTGTTAGGTTTGTGGAATGCACTGTCACTGGTAGTGGAAGCAGATGTGAATGTGGCTTGTATGAGGCTTTTTGAGAAGTGCCTGGTTATGTGGCGAATGGAGAGATATGGATCACATGCAGGCAGATCAGATTAGTTTAACATGGCATCATCTTTGGCATGGACAACATGGACCGGCAAGCCTTTCCGTGCTGTCCTATGTAAGAGAAAGTTAGCATTTCAATTTCACGGGGGCAAATCATTCTTGATTGTATTAAACGCTCAAAACAAAAATAAGAAAATCTTGTAAAAGGCTGATGTAGAAATGATGAATGAAACTTAAAGTTTTTGGCTAATTTCTCCTCAGTCATATAGACATTTCTGAGATCATTGAAGCACCAAGAAAGAAAAATACTTACGCTATTGGCATTTCTAATCTACAGATCCATGCCTTTAAGTACTTTGGCTATTCTAAACTCTGCAAAGAAGGCAGTAGAAATGAGCCAGAAAAGAAAAACCACCGGGTCTGTATTACCGGGTTCCACCTTGAGGGGGAGCAGATATACTCACAAGTATCCTGATACTGCAGGTGGGTCAATGTATGATGAGGTTTTTATTAATCCTGCTGGTTTCCGATTGTTCCCCAACCTACTCTGCATGGACATAAATGAAGCATTACATTTGTGCACAATGCTAACCATAAAAGACTGGGGAGCGTTTACACATCAAACCTCGACAGTACCTTCGGCATGCTTGTCTCCATAAGCTGGGCCGCAGTGTGTAAGGGTTGGGATGTCATTTTGCGTTCGAACAAAGGAATGGTCAGACAACACTTCGAGTGTTGTGTACTATGCTGCTTAGCACACCTGGAAGGTTGTGGTCGCAATAGAGAGAGAGTTCAGAAGAGATTCTCTCAGATGTTCAACACAAAAGGCTGGAGTAACTCAGTGGGTCAGACAGCTTTTGAGAAATCTGAGGAGGAAAAAACGTTTTTCTCATCTCCATTCTAAATGGCTTCCCTCTTATTCTTAAACTGCGGCCCCTGGTTCTGGACTCCCCCAACATCGGGGGCATATTTCCTGCCTCTAGCATGTCCAAACCCTTAAAAATCTTAGGTTTCAATAAGATACCCTCTCATCCTTCTAAATTCCAGTGTATACAAGCCCAGCTGCTCCATTCTATCAACATATGACAGTCCCATCATCCCAGGAATTAACCTTGTAAACCTACGCTGCACTCCCTCAATAACAAGAATGTCCTTCCTCAAATTTGGAGACCAAAACTGCACACAATACTCCAGGTGTACAATTGCAGAAGGACCTCTTTGCTCCTATACTCAACTTCTCTTGTTATGAAGGCCAAACATTCGTTTTCTTCACTGCCTGCTGTACCTGCATGCTTACTTTCAGTGACCGATGAACAAGGACCCCCCAGATCTTGTTGTACTTCCCCTTTTTCCAACTTGACACCATTCAGATAATTTGTGGGGCATAGATAGGATGGTCATTCATTTTCCCAGAACAGGGGAATGTAAAACTAGAAGGCGTTTGAGAGGAGAGAAATTTTAAATGAGATGTGAGGAAAGCTTTTCACCTAAGTATTTTCACATGTAACCAATATTGAGATGAGCACTGGGATAGTCAAGGCATATCTAGCACTGATAACTGGAGATAGATACTTAATGGTGAGCATGGGCATGATGGGCTGAAGGGCCTGTTTTTTTTACTGTATGATTCTGTGACTTTATGGGTCATACATTCTTCAGGCTGCAAGCTGGTGGGTTATAACATGCTTGGATCTAGAAAACAAATAAGATAAATGAGACCACCTTTAAAGCATTGATGGGATAAAACTTTGAAAGAGAAGATATCAGCTATTGTAAGGTAGCAAAAACATGATGATTAGTTTAATTCCAATGGTATTGAAGTGACTACCTTGTCCATTGTAACTTGTTCTGTACGATTTCCTGGTGATGCTGTCTGACCTACAGAGCTACTCCAGCATTTTGTTTCTATCCTCTTTGACGATATTGAATACTAAACCAGAGCTATTTGCCTGAAGCTGGCATCTGGTGGACAAAGATATCTGAAATAAACAGGGGTCATTTTAGTTTAGTAAGTTGCCTGATTTCTGCAATGCAGGGTGATGTTTGGGCGGAGTTGGAAAAATATACTAAATAATTGGTATACGCCGTTGATCCGAGTACCATATCTGGGCAATGAACTGTTGTGTGGCATCGATGTTTAACCAGCACTCTCTGTACAGTTTCATTACAGAGCTTGAAGGAGAATACAGCGTCTGAGAGTTCATCGTCCAATGCCTCAATGACTGAACGAGCCATCAGCACTCCAGACCGTAAGTGATCTTAAAGCATGAAATAGTAAATCCACCAGGATGGAATGAAATATTGGAAGTAAAGAAAAACTCTTTGTCATGGCCTCTCATCACAAAAGACCCGAGTTCCATCCTGACTATGGGTGCTGTCTGTACGGAGTTTATACGTTCTCCCCGTGAGCGTGTGGGTTTCCTCCCACATTTTACAGACGTGCAGGTTTGTAGGTAAATTGGCTTCAGTAAAGATTGTAAATTGTCCCAAGTGTTTAGGATAGTGTTAGTGTACGGGGATCGCTGGTCGGCGCAGACTTGTTGGGCCGAAGGGCCTGTTTCTGCACTGTATCTCTAAAATACTGTATCTGCACTGTATCGATGAACTAAGCAGGAGCTCAGATTGGTTAAACAATGTTTTTTAGGGAGGGGGAATGTGCAGGCCTTGCCGTTTGGTCTGTACGTGACTCTGTGTGTGTGTGTGTGTGTGTCAGTATGTGAGAGATAGATAGATTCTTCTTTATTACGGGTGTCAGGGGTTATGGGGAGAAGGCAGGAGAATGGGGTTAGGAGGAAGAGATAGATCAGCCATGATTGATTGTTGGACCGAATGGCCTAATTCTGCCCCTATCACTTATGACTCCAGGACACCAGAATGGTTGACTCTTAAATGTTCTGTGAAATGGCCTAGTAGGTGGCGTGGTTCAAGACCAACTAGGATAGGCAGTGATGCTCAGAGAAAGGAATAAATCACACTAAAAAGTAACATCTACTATCATTGCCAGCCAGACACATATTTATAAAACTAACCCCGACTCAAAAATGAATTCAGAATTGGATTGTGATTTATTTTCGGATGCATGCTACAGCTGCAAAACTTGTTACATTTTTTAATGATGCTCCAAATAACACTTGGCTCCATTCTGTTTGTGCACAAGAAATGAGCAGCTGTTTACCTAATGTATCTGGTTTCAAAATTGGATTAAGGTAGAAAATAAAGAGCAACACTACAGCGGTTGTTGATTGAGTTTGGAGTCTCTTCTTCAGCAAGTGAATTGGATTGAAGAGAAGCTTCTCAGGGCAGCAAGATAGATAGAAAGATAGGATATTGAATAGAGATAGCTGTGATAGATCATTGTCATTCAGGGTCAGAACGAAATTAGGGCCTGCAGAGAGAGAGATAATCCAAAACATACATCTCATCCCTCCTTGTTCTCCAAGCACTGCGCTCACTGATGGAGATCGATCCCGGCTCAAGTGTAGGCTGCGCAAGGCGATCGATCGCCAAGTGTAGGCTGGTCAACCTCCACTCAGTCCGCCTAAAACTAACTGATCGGCCGATTGCTAAACACTTTAACTCCCCCTCCCATTCCCACATTGACCTTTCTGTCCTGGGCCTCCTCCATTGTCAGCGTGAGGCCCAGCGCAAATTGAGGAACAGCACCTCATATTTTGCTTGGTACATCCCAGCTGTATAAATATTGATCTCTAACTTCAAGTAACCCTTGTTTTCCCTCTCTCTCTCACTCTCCATTGCTCCCCCGTGCCCAGTTCTCCGACCAGTCTTACTGGCTCCGACCACATTTTATCTCTTTGTTATTGCCTTTTCCCACCTAACAGTGATCTATTCTATATTTTCTTTGATTTCCATTCCCTTTGTCATATTTTCACACCTAACATTTCCTTATCTATATATTTACCTCTCCGCTGACATCAGTCTGAAGAACGGTCTCGAACCGAAATATGTGCCTTTTCCCGAAACATCACGGGCCTCGACCCGAAATGTCACCTAATCCTTTTCTCCAGAGGTGCTGTCTGACCCGCTGAATTACTCCAGCTTTATGTTCCTAATTTCAGTTTAAACAATCATCTGCACTTCCTTCCTCTACAGTTAGGGGCAGGAGATGGCCACAATCCCTCAAACCTATCCTGCTGTGACATGACCCCCTCACAACTCTGTTCCCACCTACCCTGACGCTCTTTCACCCCCATGCTCTCTCCCAACCTCAAAAAGGTAGCCAGCATTGTCAGAGGCCCACACCACCCTGGCCACACTCTCGTTTCACTCCCATCTTCGGGAAGAGAGTACAGGAGGCTGTAAACTGTGACATCCAGGTTAGGAACAGCTTCCCTGCAACCATCAAGCTCTTGAACACTACACTACAAACGCCAACTAAATTACAAACTGTCTTGGCTACACTAGGAACTTCGTTGTTATGCATTAATTTTTTTTTTTTTTAATTTATTGAACTTCTATTTGATGTTTGCTTTTGCTATGATATCTACTGAGTGGTGTGTATACAGAACTGTGGTGCTACAGCATGTAAGAATTGCATTGTTCCGTTTCAGTACATATGATAATTAAACACTCTTGAATAACTACAATATTTATGTAACTTTTAATTGATCTGTTTTCCTTTCAGGAACAATTGGCAATGTGACCTTTGGTGCAGGAGTCAGCTACATCAGTGTAACTCAAACCCCAACAGCTGAAAACGGTAAGTTGCAATGTGCTTCACTGTGTGTTAACGTGTAAACTTGCACATTTTTTTTCCGCTCCTTTTGTAATTTGCCGTTTTCCAATTGCAATGTGGAGTTGTTTGATTTAATAACTCTTTAATACAAATTGGGTAAGAGGGACTTCCTTGGTGGTTCCCTCCAGTGTATGTCTCGTGTTTGAGAATGACTTCTGTGGATGTGAGGTGGCTGGTGAGGCATCTGCTCGCCAGTATCAGGCAGGGAACGACATCCACCATGCTCGCCCTGCATTGACCAACATGCGTCTTCAAAGCCATCAAGGTGATTGACCCTGAGGCGGCACGGTGGCGCAGCGGTAGAGTTGCTGCCTCGCAGCGCCAGAGACCCGGGTTTGATCCTGACTACGGGTGCTGTCTGTACGGAGTTTGCACCTGCGTGGGTTGCTCCGTCAGCTCAAGTTTCCTCCCACACTCCAAAGCCGAAGGGCCTGTTTCCGCAATGTATCTTTAAACTAAACTGCCTCCTCAGTTCAGCATCAATTACAAATGGACAATAAAAGTTGGCATCGCTACTCGCATTACATCCCATGCAAAAACAAAATAATTAGCAGTTAAATGTTTTGTCGGCATTGGAAAACATTTCTGTCAGTATATAAATTGTATGGCTGGGGTAGTTGGGTACTGTTGGGTACAAAGAAGGCGATTATATCTTGCCAAGCATGAATACAAATGACTCCTAAAGGAGAATGCTCAGAAAATATTAGAAGCATGAACCGGAAAGGCTGGCTTTGCTTTAGAGTAGAGTTAAGGGCCTGTCCCACTTGGCTGTCATTTGCGAGTAATTGACGCGTCATGACACGCACGTGACACGCACGTGGTGCACGATGACATGGGCAGTGATGCGTGCGGCGTTGCAGGATTTTGTGATGTACAAAATCTTTGTGCACCATCTGCGTGACGGGCAAATGACGGCCAAGTAGGACAGGCCCTTTAGACATTGCTTGGCATCCCAGATTGCCAATGAAACCCAAGAGGAGACAGCTGTTTAGTCATTGGAAGCCTGAGACCAGTTGTACCCCCAACCTTCCCTGCTGGGACCCTTACTGTTTGTTTCATGAATTACGTGTGAATGTAGATGATGTGAATAATAAGTTTGCAGAAATCCACTGGTCCTGTAGATGGCAGCATAGCATGACTAGATACTGAATGAGGCAAAGTATATAAAAGCTGGGAGATAATGCTACTGCGTGCAGTGCTAGTTGCCATGCTGTAAAATGGACATCATCTACTGGGGAAGATATAGCAGGCATTCAGCAGAATGTTGCTGGCGTGGAGCATCTTAGTTATGAGCTTTCTTTACTTAGCTTGAAGAGGCTGAGGGAGGATCTTGATTTTGGAATACAAAATCAAAAGACATTGATAGTTTTAGAGATGTAGTGTGGAATCGGGCCCTTCAGCCCATAGATTCCACATAGACTATCGATCATCCACTCGCACTAAGGGTGAATTGTACAAAAGGGACAGGTTGCACCTTAACAGGCAGGGGACCAGTATTCTGGCAGGCAGGTCTGCCACTGCTACACGGGTGGGTACAAACTAAACACCCACCAACCTTTGTATAAAAAAGTTACCCCTCAGTTAAATCTTTTCCCCTTCACCTTAAATTGTTCTTCTTTACTGCCAGATGGAATGATCACTTGATGTGTC